>NW_027140172.1:80000-217500 GCF_036365525.1 Heterodontus francisci
GCATGGACTGTGCTGTGTGTGTGTATATATATAAGTCTCTGGGCCTGGACTGAGGTGTGTGTGTGTGTATATATATAAGTCTCAGGGCCTGGACTGTGGTGTGTGTGTGTATATATATAAGTCTCAGGGCCTGGACTGTGGTGTGTGTGTATATATATATAAGTCTCAGGGCCTGGACTGTGGTGTGTGTGTGTATATATATAAGTCTCAGGGCATGGACTGTGCTGTGTGTGTGTATATATATAAGTCTCAGGGCCTGGACTGTGGTGTGTGTGTATATATATATAAGTCTCAGGGCCTGGACTGTGGTGTGTGTGTGTATATATATAAGTCTCAGGGCATGGACTGTGCTGTGTGTGTGTATATATATAAGTCTCTGGGCCTGGACTGTGGTGTGTGTGTGTGTATATATATAAGTCTCAGGGCCTGGACTGTGGTGTGTGTGTGTGTATATATATAAGTCTGAGGGCCTGGACTGTGGTGTGTGTGTGTGTATATATATAAGTCTCTGGGCCTGGACTGTGGTGTGTGTGTGTGTATATATATAAGTCTCAGGGCCTGGACTGTGGTGTGTGTGTGTATATATATAAGTCTCAGGGCCTGGACTGTGGTGTGTGTGTGTGTATATATAAGTATCAGGGCATGGACTGTGGTGTGTGTGTGTATATATATAAGTCTCAGGGCATGGACTGTGGTGTGTGTGTGTCTATATATAAGTCTCAGGGCATGGACTGTGGTGTGTGTGTGTATATATATAAGTCTCTGGGCCTGGACTGTGGTGTGTGTGTGTATATATATAAGTCTCAGGGCATGGACTGTGGTGTGTGTGTGTCTATATATAAGTCTCAGGGCATGGACTGTGGTGTGTGTGTGTATATATATAAGTCTCAGGGTCTGGACTGTGGTGTGTGTGTGTGTATATATATAAGTCTCAGGGCCTGGACTGTGGTGTGTGTGTGTATATATATAAGTCTCAGGGCCTGGACTGTGGTGTGTGTGTATATATAAGTCTCAGGGCCTGGACTGTGGTGTGTGTGTGTATATATATAAGTCTCAGGGCCTGGACTGTGGTGTGTGTGTGTATATATATAAGTCTCAGGGCCTGGACTGTGGTGTGTGTGTGTATATATATAAGTCTCAGGGCCTGGACTGTGGTGTTTGTGTGTATATATATATAAGTCTCAGGGCCTGGACTGTGGCGTGTGTGTATATATAAGTGTCAGGGCCTGGACTGTGGTGTGTGTGTGTATATATATAAGTATCAGGGCATGGACTGTGGTGTGTGTGTGTGTATATATATAAGTCTCAGGGCCTGGACTGTGGCGTGTGTGTATATATAAGTCTCAGGGCCTGGACTGTGGTGTGTGTGTGTATATATATAAGTCTCAGGGCCTGGACTGTGGTGTGTGTGTATATATATAAGTCTCAGGGCCTGGACTGTTTTGTGTGTGTATATATATAAGTATCAGGGCATGGACTGTGGTGTGTGTGTGTATATATATAAGTCTCAGGGCCTGGACTGTGGTGTGTGTGTGTATATATATAAGTCTCAGGGCCTGGACTGTGGTGTGTGTGTGTATATATGTATAAGTCTCAGGGCCTGGACTGTGGTGTGTATGTGTATATATATAAGTCTCAGGGCCTGGACTGTGGTGTGTGTGTGTATATATATAAGTCTCAGGGCCTGGACTGTGGGGTCTGTTTGTATATATATAAGTCTCAGGTTCTGGACTGTGGTGTGTGTGTGTATATATATAAGTCTCAGGGCCTGGACTGTGGTGTGTGTGTATGTATATATATAAGTCTCAGTGCCTGGACTGTGGTGTGTGTGTGTATATATATAAGTCTCAGGGCCTGGACTGTGGTGTGTGTGTGTGTATATATATAAGTCTCAGGGCCTGGACTGTGGTGTGTGTGTATATATATAAGTCTCAGTGCCTGGACTGTGGTGTGTGTGTGTATATATATATAAGTCTCAGGGCCTGGACTGTGGTGTGTGTGTATATATATATAAGTCTCAGTGCCTGGACTGTGGTGTGTGTGTGTGTATATATATAAGTCTCAGTGCCTGGACTGTGGTGTGTGTGTGTATGTATATATAAGTCTCAGGGCCTGGACTGTGGTGTGTGTGTGTATGTATATATAAGTCTCAGGGCCTGGACTGTGGTGTATGTGTGTATGTATATATAAGTCTCAGGGCCTGGACTGTGGTGTGTGTGTGTGTGTGTATATATAAGTCTCAGGGCCTGGACTGTGGTGTGTGTGTGTGTACATATAAGTCTCAGGTTCTGGACTGTGGTGTTTGTGTGTGTATATATATAAGTCTCAGGGCCTGGACTGTGGTGTGTGTGTGTGTATATATATAAGTCTCAGGGCCTGGACTGTGGTGTGTGTGTGTGTATATATATAAGTCTCAGGGCCTGGACTGTGGTGTGTGTGTGTATATATATATATAAGTCTCAGGGCCTGGACTGTGGTGTGTGTGTGTATATATATAAGTCTCAGGGTCTGGACTGTGGTGTGTGTGTGTGTATATATATAAGTCTCAGTGCCTGGACTGTGGTGTGTGTGTGTATATATATATAAGTCTCAGGGCCTGGACTGTGGTGTGTGTGTGTATATATATAAGTCTCAGGGCCTGGACTGTGGTGTGTGTGTGTATATATATAAGTCTCAGGGCCTGGACTGTGGTGTGTGTGTGTATATATATATAAGTCTCAGGGCCTGAACTGTGGTGTGTGTGTGTATATATATAAGTCTCAGGGTCTGGACTGTGGTGTGTGTGTGTATATATATAAGTCTCAGTGCCTGGACTGTGGTGTGTGTGTGTATATATATATAAGTCTCAGGGCCTGGACTGTGGTGTTTGTGTGTATATATATAAGTCTCAGGGTCTGGACTGTGGTGTGTGTGTGTATATATATAAGTCTCAGGGCCTGGACTGTGGTGTGTGTGTGTATTTATATAAGTCTCAGGGCCTGGACTGTGGTATGTGTGTGTATATATATAAGTCTCAGGGCCTGGACTGTGGTGTGTGTGTGTATTTATATAAGTCTCAGGGCCTGGACTGTGGTGTGTGTGTGTATATATATATAAGTCTCAGGGCCTGGACTGTGGTGTGTGTGTGTGTATATATATAAGTCTCAGGGCCTGGACTGTGGTGTGTGTGTGTATATATATAAGTCTCAGGGTCTGGACTGTGGTGTGTGTGTGTATATATATAAGTCTCAGGGCCTGGACTGTGGTGTGTTTGTATATACATAAGTCTCAGGGCCTGGACTGTGGTGTGTGTGTGTGTATATATATAAGTCTCTGGGCCTGGACTGTGGTGTGTGTGTGTGTATATATATAAGTCTCAGGGCCTGGACTGTGGTGTGTTTGTATATACATAAGTCTCAGGGCCTGGACTGTGGTGTGTGTGTGTGTATATATATAAGTCTCAGGGCCTGGACTGTGGTGTGTGTGTGTATATATATATAAGTCTCAGGGCCTGGACTGTGGTGTGTGTGTATATATATATAAGTCTCAGGGCCTGGACTGTGGTGTGTGTGTATATATATATAAGTCTCAGGGCCTGGACTGTGGTGTGTTTGTGTATATATATAAGTCTCAGGGCATGGACTGTGCTGTGTGTGTGTATATATATAAGTCTCTGGGCCTGGACTGAGGTGTGTGTGTGTGTATATATATAAGTCTCAGGGCCTGGACTGTGGTGTGTGTGTGTATATATATAAGTCTCAGGGCCTGGACTGTGGTGTGTGTGTATATATATATAAGTCTCAGGGCCTGGACTGTGGTGTGTGTGTGTATATATATAAGTCTCAGGGCATGGACTGTGCTGTGTGTGTGTATATATATAAGTCTCAGGGCCTGGACTGTGGTGTGTGTGTATATATATATAAGTCTCAGGGCCTGGACTGTGGTGTGTGTGTGTATATATATAAGTCTCAGGGCATGGACTGTGCTGTGTGTGTGTATATATATAAGTCTCTGGGCCTGGACTGTGGTGTGTGTGTGTGTATATATATAAGTCTCAGGGCCTGGACTGTGGTGTGTGTGTGTGTATATATATAAGTCTGAGGGCCTGGACTGTGGTGTGTGTGTGTGTATATATATAAGTCTCTGGGCCTGGACTGTGGTGTGTGTGTGTGTATATATATAAGTCTCAGGGCCTGGACTGTGGTGTGTGTGTGTATATATATAAGTCTCAGGGCCTGGACTGTGGTGTGTGTGTGTATATATATAAGTATCAGGGCATGGACTGTGGTGTGTGTGTGTATATATATAAGTCTCAGGGCATGGACTGTGGTGTGTGTGTGTCTATATATAAGTCTCAGGGCATGGACTGTGGTGTGTGTGTGTATATATATAAGTCTCTGGGCCTGGACTGTGGTGTGTGTGTGTATATATATAAGTCTCAGGGCATGGACTGTGGTGTGTGTGTGTCTATATATAAGTCTCAGGGCATGGACTGTGGTGTGTGTGTGTATATATATAAGTCTCAGGGTCTGGACTGTGGTGTGTGTGTGTGTATATATATAAGTCTCAGGGCCTGGACTGTGGTGTGTGTGTGTATATATATAAGTCTCAGGGCCTGGACTGTGGTGTGTGTGTATATATAAGTCTCAGGGCCTGGACTGTGGTGTGTGTGTGTATATATATAAGTCTCAGGGCCTGGACTGTGGTGTGTGTGTGTATATATATAAGTCTCAGGGCCTGGACTGTGGTGTGTGTGTGTATATATATAAGTCTCAGTGCCTGGACTGTGGTGTGTGTGTGTATGTATATATAAGTCTCAGGGCCTGGACTGTGGTGTGTGTGTGTATGTATATATAAGTCTCAGGGCCTGGACTGTGGTGTATGTGTGTATGTATATATAAGTCTCAGGGCCTGGACTGTGGTGTGTGTGTGTGTGTGTATATATAAGTCTCAGGGCCTGGACTGTGGTGTGTGTGTGTGTACATATAAGTCTCAGGTTCTGGACTGTGGTGTTTGTGTGTGTATATATATAAGTCTCAGGGCCTGGACTGTGGTGTGTGTGTGTGTATATATATAAGTCTCAGGGCCTGGACTGTGGTGTGTGTGTGTGTATATATATAAGTCTCAGGGCCTGGACTGTGGTGTGTGTGTGTATATATATATATAAGTCTCAGGGCCTGGACTGTGGTGTGTGTGTGTATATATATAAGTCTCAGGGTCTGGACTGTGGTGTGTGTGTGTGTATATATATAAGTCTCAGTGCCTGGACTGTGGTGTGTGTGTGTATATATATATAAGTCTCAGGGCCTGGACTGTGGTGTGTGTGTGTATATATATAAGTCTCAGGGCCTGGACTGTGGTGTGTGTGTGTATATATATAAGTCTCAGGGCCTGGACTGTGGTGTGTGTGTGTATATATATATAAGTCTCAGGGCCTGAACTGTGGTGTGTGTGTGTATATATATAAGTCTCAGGGTCTGGACTGTGGTGTGTGTGTGTATATATATAAGTCTCAGTGCCTGGACTGTGGTGTGTGTGTGTATATATATATAAGTCTCAGGGCCTGGACTGTGGTGTTTGTGTGTATATATATAAGTCTCAGGGTCTGGACTGTGGTGTGTGTGTGTATATATATAAGTCTCAGGGCCTGGACTGTGGTGTGTGTGTGTATTTATATAAGTCTCAGGGCCTGGACTGTGGTATGTGTGTGTATATATATAAGTCTCAGGGCCTGGACTGTGGTGTGTGTGTGTATTTATATAAGTCTCAGGGCCTGGACTGTGGTGTGTGTGTGTATATATATATAAGTCTCAGGGCCTGGACTGTGGTGTGTGTGTGTGTATATATATAAGTCTCAGGGCCTGGACTGTGGTGTGTGTGTGTATATATATAAGTCTCAGGGTCTGGACTGTGGTGTGTGTGTGTATATATATAAGTCTCAGGGCCTGGACTGTGGTGTGTTTGTATATACATAAGTCTCAGGGCCTGGACTGTGGTGTGTGTGTGTGTATATATATAAGTCTCTGGGCCTGGACTGTGGTGTGTGTGTGTGTATATATATAAGTCTCAGGGCCTGGACTGTGGTGTGTTTGTATATACATAAGTCTCAGGGCCTGGACTGTGGTGTGTGTGTGTGTATATATATAAGTCTCAGGGCCTGGACTGTGGTGTGTGTGTGTATATATATATAAGTCTCAGGGCCTGGACTGTGGTGTGTGTGTATATATATATAAGTCTCAGGGCCTGGACTGTGGTGTGTGTGTATATATATATAAGTCTCAGGGCCTGGACTGTGGTGTGTTTGTGTATATATATAAGTCTCAGGGCATGGACTGTGCTGTGTGTGTGTATATATATAAGTCTCTGGGCCTGGACTGAGGTGTGTGTGTGTGTATATATATAAGTCTCAGGGCCTGGACTGTGGTGTGTGTGTGTATATATATAAGTCTCAGGGCCTGGACTGTGGTGTGTGTGTATATATATATAAGTCTCAGGGCCTGGACTGTGGTGTGTGTGTGTATATATATAAGTCTCAGGGCATGGACTGTGCTGTGTGTGTGTATATATATAAGTCTCAGGGCCTGGACTGTGGTGTGTGTGTATATATATATAAGTCTCAGGGCCTGGACTGTGGTGTGTGTGTGTATATATATAAGTCTCAGGGCATGGACTGTGCTGTGTGTGTGTATATATATAAGTCTCTGGGCCTGGACTGTGGTGTGTGTGTGTGTATATATATAAGTCTCAGGGCCTGGACTGTGGTGTGTGTGTGTGTATATATATAAGTCTGAGGGCCTGGACTGTGGTGTGTGTGTGTGTATATATATAAGTCTCTGGGCCTGGACTGTGGTGTGTGTGTGTGTATATATATAAGTCTCAGGGCCTGGACTGTGGTGTGTGTGTGTATATATATAAGTCTCAGGGCCTGGACTGTGGTGTGTGTGTGTATATATATAAGTATCAGGGCATGGACTGTGGTGTGTGTGTGTATATATATAAGTCTCAGGGCATGGACTGTGGTGTGTGTGTGTCTATATATAAGTCTCAGGGCATGGACTGTGGTGTGTGTGTGTATATATATAAGTCTCTGGGCCTGGACTGTGGTGTGTGTGTGTATATATATAAGTCTCAGGGCATGGACTGTGGTGTGTGTGTGTCTATATATAAGTCTCAGGGCATGGACTGTGGTGTGTGTGTGTATATATATAAGTCTCAGGGTCTGGACTGTGGTGTGTGTGTGTGTATATATATAAGTCTCAGGGCCTGGACTGTGGTGTGTGTGTGTATATATATAAGTCTCAGGGCCTGGACTGTGGTGTGTGTGTATATATAAGTCTCAGGGCCTGGACTGTGGTGTGTGTGTGTATATATATAAGTCTCAGGGCCTGGACTGTGGTGTGTGTGTGTATATATATAAGTCTCAGGGCCTGGACTGTGGTGTGTGTGTGTATATATATAAGTCTCAGGGCCTGGACTGTGGTGTTTGTGTGTATATATATATAAGTCTCAGGGCCTGGACTGTGGCGTGTGTGTATATATAAGTCTCAGGGCCTGGACTGTGGTGTGTGTGTGTATATATATAAGTATCAGGGCATGGACTGTGGTGTGTGTGTGTGTATATATATAAGTCTCAGGGCCTGGACTGTGGCGTGTGTGTATATATAAGTCTCAGGGCCTGGACTGTGGTGTGTGTGTGTATATATATAAGTCTCAGGGCCTGGACTGTGGTGTGTGTGTATATATATAAGTCTCAGGGCCTGGACTGTTTTGTGTGTGTATATATATAAGTCTCAGGGCATGGACTGTGGTGTGTGTGTGTATATATATAAGTCTCAGGGCCTGGACTGTGGTGTGTGTGTGTATATATATAAGTCTCAGGGCCTGGACTGTGGTGTGTGTGTGTATATATGTATAAGTCTCAGGGCCTGGACTGTGGTGTGTATGTGTATATATATAAGTCTCAGGGCCTGGACTGTGGTGTGTGTGTGTATATATATAAGTCTCAGGGCCTGGACTGTGGGGTCTGTTTGTATATATATAAGTCTCAGGTTCTGGACTGTGGTGTGTGTGTGTATATATATAAGTCTCAGGGCCTGGACTGTGGTGTGTGTGTATGTATATATATAAGTCTCAGTGCCTGGACTGTGGTGTGTGTGTGTATATATATAAGTCTCAGGGCCTGGACTGTGGTGTGTGTGTGTGTATATATATAAGTCTCAGGGCCTGGACTGTGGTGTGTGTGTATATATATAAGTCTCAGTGCCTGGACTGTGGTGTGTGTGTGTATATATATATAAGTCTCAGGGCCTGGACTGTGGTGTGTGTGTATATATATATAAGTCTCAGTGCCTGGACTGTGGTGTGTGTGTGTGTATATATATAAGTCTCAGTGCCTGGACTTTGGTGTGTGTGTGTATGTATATATAAGTCTCAGGGCCTGGACTGTGGTGTGTGTGTGTATGTATATATAAGTCTCAGGGCCTGGACTGTGGTGTATGTGTGTATGTATATATAAGTCTCAGGGCCTGGACTGTGGTGTGTGTGTGTGTGTGTATATATAAGTCTCAGGGCCTGGACTGTGGTGTGTGTGTGTGTACATATAAGTCTCAGGTTCTGGACTGTGGTGTTTGTGTGTGTATATATATAAGTCTCAGGGCCTGGACTGTGGTGTGTGTGTGTGTATATATATAAGTCTCAGGGCCTGGACTGTGGTGTGTGTGTGTGTATATATATAAGTCTCAGGGCCTGGACTGTGGTGTGTGTGTGTATATATATATATAAGTCTCAGGGCCTGGACTGTGGTGTGTGTGTGTATATATATAAGTCTCAGGGTCTGGACTGTGGTGTGTGTGTGTGTATATATATAAGTCTCAGTGCCTGGACTGTGGTGTGTGTGTGTATATATATATAAGTCTCAGGGCCTGGACTGTGGTGTGTGTGTGTATATATATAAGTCTCAGGGCCTGGAATGTGGTGTGTGTGTGTATATATATAAGTCTCAGGGCCTGGACTGTGGTGTGTGTGTGTATATATATATAAGTCTCAGGGCCTGAACTGTGGTGTGTGTGTGTATATATATAAGTCTCAGGGTCTGGACTGTGGTGTGTGTGTGTATATATATAAGTCTCAGTGCCTGGACTGTGGTGTGTGTGTGTATATATATATAAGTCTCAGGGCCTGGACTGTGGTGTTTGTGTGTATATATATAAGTCTCAGGGTCTGGACTGTGGTGTGTGTGTGTATATATATAAGTCTCAGGGCCTGGACTGTGGTGTGTGTGTGTATTTATATAAGTCTCAGGGCCTGGACTGTGGTATGTGTGTGTATATATATAAGTCTCAGGGCCTGGACTGTGGTGTGTGTGTGTATTTATATAAGTCTCAGGGCCTGGACTGTGGTGTGTGTGTGTATATATATATAAGTCTCAGGGCCTGGACTGTGGTGTGTGTGTGTGTATATATATAAGTCTCAGGGCCTGGACTGTGGTGTGTGTGTGTATATATATAAGTCTCAGGGTCTGGACTGTGGTGTGTGTGTGTATATATATAAGTCTCAGGGCCTGGACTGTGGTGTGTTTGTATATACATAAGTCTCAGGGCCTGGACTGTGGTGTGTGTGTGTGTATATATATAAGTCTCTGGGCCTGGACTGTGGTGTGTGTGTGTGTATATATATAAGTCTCAGGGCCTGGACTGTGGTGTGTTTGTATATACATAAGTCTCAGGGCCTGGACTGTGCTGTGTGTGTGTGTATATATAAGTCTCAGGGCCTGGACTGTGGTGTGTTTGTATATACATAAGTCTCAGGGCCTGGACTGTGGTGTGTGTGTGTGTATATATATAAGTCTCAGGGCCTGGACTGTGGTGTGTGTGTATATATATATAAGTCTCAGGGCCTGGACTGTGGTGTGTGTGTGTATATATATAAGTCTCAGGGCCTGGACTGTGGTGTGTGTGTGTATATATATAAGTCTCAGGGCATGGACTGTGCTGTGTGTGTGTATATATATAAGTCTCTGGGCCTGGACTGTGGTGTGTGTGTGTGTATATATATAAGTCTCAGGGCCTGGACTGTGGTGTGTGTGTGTGTATATATATAAGTCTCAGGGCCTGGACTGTGGTGTGTGTGTATATATATATAAGTCTCAGGGCCTGGACTGTGGTGTGTGTGTGTATATATATAAGTCTCAGGGCATGGACTGTGCTGTGTGTGTGTATATATATAAGTCTCTGGGCCTGGACTGTGGTGTGTGTGTGTGTATATATATAAGTCTCAGGGCCTGGACTGTGGTGTGTGTGTGTGTATATATATAAGTCTCAGGGCCTGGACTGTGGTGTGTGTGTATATATATATAAGTCTCAGGGCCTGGACTGTGGTGTGTGTGTGTATATATATAAGTCTCAGGGCCTGGACTGTGGTGTGTGTGTGTATATATATAAGTCTCAGGGCCTGGACTGTGGTGTTTGTGTGTATATATATAAGTCTCAGGGCCTGGACTGTGCTGTGTGTGTGTATATATATAAGTCTCAGGGCCTGGACTGTGGTGTGTGTGTGTGTATATATATAAGTCTCAGGGCCTGGACTGTGGTGTGTGTGTGTGTATATATATAAGTCTCTGGGCCTGGACTGTGGTGTGTGTGTGTGTATATATATAAGTCTCTGGGCCTGGACTGTGGTGTGTGTGTGTGTATATATATAAGTCTCAGGGCCTGGACTGTGGTGTGTGTGTGTATATATATAAGTCTCAGGGCCTGGACTGTGGTTTGTGTGTGTGTCTATATATAAGTCTCAGGGCCTGGACTGTGGTGTGTGTGTGTGTATATATATAAGTATCAGGGCATGGACTGTGGTGTGTGTGTGTATATATATAAGTCTCAGGGCCTGGACTGTGGTGTGTGTGTGTATATATATAAGTCTCAGTGCATGGACTGTGCTGTGTGTGTGTATATATATAAGTCTCAGGGCCTGGACTGTGGTGTGTGTGTATATATAAGTCTCAGGGCCTGGACTGTGGTGTGTGTGTGTGTGTGTATATATAAGTCTCAGGGCCTGGACTGTGGTGTGTGTGTGTATATATAAGTCTCAGGTTCTGGACTGTGGTGTTTGTGTGTGTATATATATAAGTCTCAGGGCCTGGACTGTGGTGTGTGTGTGTGTATATATATAAGTCTCAGGGCCTGGACTGTGGTGTGTGTGTGTGTATATATATAAGTCTCAGGGCCTGGACTGTGGTGTGTGTGTGTGTATATATATAAGTCTCAGTGCCTGGACTGTGGTGTGTGTGTGTATATATATATAAGTCTCAGGGCCTGGACTGTGGTGTGTGTGTGTGTATATATATAAGTCTCAGGGCCTGGACTGTGGTGTGTGTGTGTGTATATATATAAGTCTCAGTGCCTGGACTGTGGTGTGTGTGTATATATATATAAGTCTCAGGGCCTGGACTGTGGTGTGTGTGTGTGTATATATATAAGTCTCAGGGCCTGGACTGTGGTGTGTGTGTGTGTATATATATATACGTCTCAGTGCCTGGACTGTGGTGTGTGTGTATATATATAAGTCTCAGGGCCTGGACTGTGGTGTGTGTGTGTATATATATATATAAGTCTCAGGGCCTGGAATGTGGTGTGTGTGTGTGTATATATATAAGTCTCAGGGCCTGGACTGTGGTGTGTGTGTGTATATATATAAGTCTCAGTGCCTGGACTGTGGTGTGTGTGTGTGTGTGTATATATAAGTCTCAGGGTCTGGACTGTGGTGTGTGTGTGTGTATATATATAACTATCAGGGCCTGGACTGTGGTGTCTGTGTGTATATATATATATGACTCAGGGCCTGGACTGTGGTGTGTGTGTGTGTATATATATAAGTCTCAGTGCCTGGACTGTGGTGTGTGTGTTTCTATATACATAAGTCTCAGGGCCTGGACTGTGGTGTGTGTGTGTGTATATATAAGTCTCAGGGTCTGGACTGTGGTGTGTGTGTGTGTATATATATAAGTCTCAGGGTCTGGACTGTGGTGTGTGTGTGTATATATATAAGTCTCAGGGCCTGGACTGTGGGGTCTGTTTGTATATATATAAGTCTCAGGGCCTGGACTGTGGTGTGTGTGTGTATTTATATAAGTCTCAGGGCCTGGACTGTGGTGTGTGTGTGTATATATATAAGTCTCAGGGCCTGGACTGTGGTGTGTGTGTGTATTTATATAAGTCTCAGGGCCTGGACTGTGGTGTGTGTGTGCATATATATATAAGTCTCAGGGCCTGGACTGTGGTGTGTGTGAGTGTATATATAAGTCTCAGGGTCTGGACTGTGGTGTGTGTGTGTGTGTGTGTATATATAAGTCTCAGGGCATGGACTGTGGTGTGTGTGTGTATATATATAAGTCTCTGGGCCTGGACTGTGGTGTGTGTGTGTGTGTATATATATAAGTCTCAGGGCCTGGACTGTGGTGTGTGTGTGTGTATATATATAAGTCTCAGTGCCTGGACTGTGGTGTGTGTGTGTGTATATATATAAGTCTCAGTGCCTGGACTGTGGTGTGTGTGTATATATATATAAGTCTCAGGGCCTGGACTGTGGTGTGTGCGTGTGTATATATATAAGTCTCAGGGCCTGGACTGTGGTGTGTGTGTGTGTATATATATACGTCTCAGTGCCTGGACTGTGGTGTGTGTGTATATATATAAGTCTCAGGGCCTGGACTGTGGTGTGTGTGTGTATATATATAAGCCTCAGGGCCTGGACTGTGGTGTGTGTGTGTGTATATATAAGTCTCAGGGTCTGGACTGTGGTGTGTGTGTGTGTATATATATAAGTATCAGGGCCTGGACTGTGGTGTCTGTGTGTATATATATATAAGACTCAGGGCCTGGACTGTGGTGTGTGTGTGTGTATATATATAAGTCTCAGTGCCTGGACTGTGGTGTGTGTGTTTGTATATACATAAGTCTCAGGGCCTGGACTGTGGTGTGTGTGTGTGTATATATAAGTCTCAGGGTCTGGACTGTGGTGTGTGTGTGTGTATATATATAAGTCTCAGGGTCTGGACTGTGGTGTCTTTGTGTGTATATATATAAGTCTCAGGGTCTGGACTGTGGTGTGTGTGTGTATATATATATAAGTCTCAGGGTCTGGACTGTGGTGTGTGTGTGTGTATATATATAAGTCTCAGGGTCTGGACTGTGGTGTGTGTGTGTGTATATATATGTAAGTCTCAGGGCCTGGACTGTGGTGTGTGTGTGTGTATATATATAAGTCTCAGGGCCTGGACTGTGGTGTGTGTGTTTGTATATACATAAGTCTCAGGGCCTGGACTGTGGTGTGTGTGTGTGTATATATAAGTCTCTGGGCCTGGACTGTGGTGTGTGTGTGTATATATATATAAGTCTCAGGGTCTGGACTGTGGTGTGTGTGTGTATATATATAAGTCTCAGGGCCTGGACTGTGGTGTGTGTGTGTGTATATATATAAGTATCAGGGCCTGGACTGTGGTGTGTGTGTGTGTATATATAAGTCTCTGGGCCTGGACTGTGGTGTGTGTGTGTATATATATATAAGTCTCTGGGCCTGGACTGTGGTGTGTGTGTGTGTATATATATAAGTATCAGGGCCTGGACTGTGGTGTGTGTGTGTGTATATATATAAGTCTCAGTGCCTGGACTGTGGTGTGTGTGTGTATATATATAAGCCTCAGGGCCTGGACTGTGGTGTCTGTGTGTATATATATATAAGTCTCAGGGCCTGGACTGAGGTGTGTGAGTGTGTGTATATATATAAGTCTCAGTGCCTGGACTGTGGTGTGTGTGTGTATATATATAAGTCTCAGGGCCTGGACTGTGGTGTGTGTGTGTGTATATATAAGTCTCAGGGCCTGGACTGTGGTGTGTGTGTGTATATATATAAGTCTCAGGGCCTGGACTGTGGTGTGTGTGTGTATTTATATAAGTCTCAGGGCCTGGACTGTGGTGTGTGTGTGTATATATATAAGTCTCAGGGTCTGGACTGTGGTGTGTGTGTGTATATATATAAGTCTCAGGGCCTGGACTGTGGTGTGTGTGTGTATTTATATAAGTCTCAGGGCCTGGACTGTGGTGTGTGTGTGTATATATATAAGTCTCAGTGCCTGGACTGTGGTGTGTGTGTGTATTTATATAAGTCTCAGGGCCTGGACTGTGGTGTGTGTGTGCATATATATATAAGTCTCAGGGCCTGGACTGTGGTGTGTGTGTGTGTATATATATAAGTCTCAGGGCCTGGACTGTGGTGTGTGTGTGTGTATATATATAAGTCTCAGTGCCTGTACTGTGGTGTGTGTGTATATATATATAAGTCTCAGGGCCTGGACTGTGGTGTGTGTGTGTGTATATATATAAGTCTCAGGGCCAGGACTGTGGTGTGTGTGTGTGTATATATATACGTCTCAGTGCCTGGACTGTGGTGTGTGTGTATATATATAAGTCTCAGGGCCTGGACTGTGGTGTGTGTGTGTGTATATATATAAGTCTCAGGGCCTGGACTGTGGTGTGTGTGTGTATATATATAAGTCTCAGTGCCTGGACTGTGGTGTGTGTGTGTGTGTGTATATATAAGTCTCAGGGTCTGGACTGTGGTGTGTGTGTGTGTATATATATAAGTATCAGGGCCTGGACTGTGGTGTCTGTGTGTATATATATATAAGACTCAGGGCCTTGTCTGTGGTGTGTGTGTGTGTATATATATAAGTCTCAGTGCCTGGACTGTGGTGTGTGTGTTTGTATATACATAAGTCTCAGGGCCTGGACTGTGGTGTGTGTTTGTATATATAAGTCTCAGGGTCTGGACTGTGGTGTGTGTGTGTGTATATATATAAGTCTCAGGGTCTGGACTGTGGTGTGTTTGTGTGTATATATATAAGTCTCAGGGTCTGGACTGTGGTGTGTGTGTGTATATATATATAAGTCTCAGGGTCTGGACTGTGGTGTGTGTGTGTGTATATATATAAGTCTCAGGGTCTGGACTGTGGTGTGTGTGTGTGTATATATATGTAAGTCTCAGGGCCTGGACTGTGGTGTCTGTGTGTGTATATATATAAGTCTCAGGGCCTGGACTGTGGTGTGTGTGTTTGTATATACATAAGTCTCAGGGCCAGGACTGTGGTGTGTGTGTGTGTATATATAAGTCTCTGTGCCTGGACTGTGGTGTGTGTGTGTATATATATATAAGTCTCAGGGTCTGGACTGTGGTGTGTGTGTGTATATATATATAAGTCTCTGGGCCTGGACTGTGGTGTGTGTGTGTGTATATATATAAGTCTCAGGGCCTGGACTGTGGTGTGTGTGTTTGTAGATACATAAGTCTCAGGGCCTGGACTGTGGTGTGTGTGTGTGTATATATATAAGTCTCAGGGCATGGACTGTGGTGTGTGTGTGTATATATATAAGTCTCAGGGCCTGGACTGTGGTGTGTGTGTGTATATATATAAGTCTCAGGGCTTGGACTGTGGTGTGTGTGTATATATATAAGTCTCAGGGTCTGGACTGTGGTGTGTGTGTGTATATATATATAAGTCTCAGTGCCTGGACTGTGGTGTGTGTGTGTATATATATAAGTCTCAGGGCCTGGACTGTGGTGAGTGTGTGTATATATATATAAGTCTCAGTGCCTGGACTGTGGTGTGTGTGTGTATATATATAAGTCTCAGTGCCTGGACTGTGGTGTGTGTGTGTGTATATATAAGTCTCAGGGCCTGGACTGTGGTGTGTGTTTATGTATATATAAGTCTCAGGGCCTGGACTGTGGTGTGTGTGTGTGTATATATATAAGTCTCAGGGTCTGGACTGTGGTGTGTGTGTGTATATATATAAGTCTCAGGGCATGGACTGTGGTGTGTGTATATATATATATAAGTCTCAGGGCCTGGACTGTGGTGTGTGTGTGTATATATATAAGTCTCAGTGCCTGGACTGTGGTGTGTGTGTGTATATATATAAGTCTCAGGGCCTGGACTGTGGTGTGTGTGTTTGAATATACATAAGTCTCAGGGCCTGGACTGTGGTGTGTGTGTGTGTATATATAAGTCTCAGGGCCTGGACTGTGGTGTGTGTGTTTGTATATACATAAGTCTCAGGGCCTGGACTGTGGTGTGTGTGTGTATATATATAAGTCTCAGGGCCTGGACTGTGGTGAGTGTGTGTATATATATAAGTCTCAGTGCCTGGACTGTGGTGTGTGTGTGTATATATATAAGTCTCAGGGCCTGGACTGTGGTGTGTGTGTTTGTATATACATAAGTCTCAGGGCCTGGACTGTGGTGTGTGTGTATATATATAAGTCTCAGGGCCTGGACTGTGGTGTGTGTGTGTATATATATAAGTCTCAGGGTCTGGACTGTGGTGTGTGTGTGTATATATATAAGTCTCAGTGCCTGGACTGTGGTGTTTGTGTGTATATATATAAGTCTCTGGGCCTGGACTGTGGTGTGTGTGTGTATATATATAAGTCTCAGAGCCTGGACTGTGGTGTGTGTGTATATATATAAGTCTCAGGGTCTGGACTGTGGTGTGTGTGTGTGTATATATATAAGTTTCAGTTCCTGGACTGTGGTGTGTGTGTGTGTATATATAAGTCTCAGGGCCTGGACTGTGGTGTGTGTGTGTATATATATATATAAGTCTCAGGGCCTGGACTGTGGTGTGTGTGTGTATGTATATATAAGTCTCAGGGTCTGGACTGTGAGATGTGTGTGTGTATATATATATAAGTCTCAGGGTCTGGACTGTGGTGTGTGTGTGTATATATATATAAGTCTCAGGGCCTGGACTGTGGTGTGTGTGTATATATATAAGTCTCAGGGCATGGACTGTGGTGTGTGTGTGTATATATATAAGTCTCAGGGCCTGGACTGTGGTGTGTGTGTATATATATAAGTCTCAGGGCATGGACTGTGGTGTGTGTGTGTATATATATATAAGTCTCAGGGCATGGACTGTGGTGTGTGTGTATATATATAAGTCTCAGGGCATGGACTGTGGTGTGTGTGTGTATATATATATAAGTCTCAGGGCATGGACTGTGGTGTGTGTGTGTATATATATAAGTCTCAGGGCATGGACTGTGGTGTGTGTGTGTATATATATATAAGTCTCAGGGCCTGGACTGTGGTGTGTGTGTGTGTATATATATAAGTCTCAGGGTCTGGACTGTGGTGTGTGTGTGTATATATTTATAAGTCTCAGGGCCTGGACTGTGGTGTGTGTGTGTATATATATAAGTATCAGGGTCTGGACTGTGGTGTGTGTGTGTATATATATAAGTCTCAGTGCCTGGACTGTGGTGTGTGTGTGTATGTATATATAAGTCTCAGGGCCTGGACTGTGGTGTGTGTGTATATATATAAGTCTCTGGGCCTGGACTGTGGTGTGTGTGTGTATGTATATATAAGTCTCAGGGCCTGGACTGTGGTGTGTGTGTATATATATAAGTCTCAGGGCCTGGACTGTGGTGTGTGTGTGTATATATATAAGTCTCAGTTCCTGGACTGTGGTGTGTGTGTGTATATATATAAGTCTCAGGGCCTGGACTGTGGTGTGTGTGTATATATATAAGTCTCAGGGCCTGGACTGTGGTGTGTGTGTGTATATATAAGTCTCAGGGCCTGGACTGTGGTGTGTGTGTATATATATAAGTCTCAGGGTCTGGACTGTGGTGTGTGTGTGTGTATATATATAAGTCTCAGGGCCTGGACTGTGGTGTGTGTGTGTGTATATATATAAGTCTCTGGGCCTGGACTGTGGTGTGTGTGTGTGTATATATATAAGTCTCAGGGCCTGGACTGTGGTGTGTGTGTGTGTATATATATAAGTCGCTGGGCCTGGACTGTGGTGTGTGTGTGTGTATATATATAAGTCTCAGGGCCTGGACTGTGGTGTGTGTGTGTGTATATATATAAGTCTCAGGGCATGGACTGTGGTGTGTGTGTGTGTATATATATAAGTCTCAGGGCCTGGACTGTGGTGTGTGTGTATATATATATATAAGTCTCAGGGCCTGGACAGTGGTGTGTGTGTGTGTATATAAGTCTCAGGGCCTGGACTGTGGTGTGTGTGTGTATATATATATAAGTCTCTGGGCCTGGACTGTGGTGTGTGTGTGTATATATATAAGTCTCTGGGTCTGGACTGTGGTGTGTGTGTGTGTATATATAAGTCTCTGGGCCTGGACTGTGGTGTGTGTGTGTATATATGTAAGTCTCAGGGCCTGGACTGTGGTGTGTGTGTGTGTATATATGTAAGTCTCTGGGCCTGGACTGTGGTGTGTGTGTGTATATATATAAGTCTCAGGGCCTGGACTGTGGTGTGTGTGTGTATATATATAAGTCTCTGGGCCTGGACTGTGGTGTGTGTGTGTATATATGTAAGTCTCAGGGCCTGGACTGTGGTGTGTGTGTGGAAATATATATAAGTCTCTGGGCCTGGACTGTGGTGTGTGTGTGTATATATATAAGTCTCTGGGTCTGGACTGTGGTGTGTGTGTGTATATATATAAGTCTCAGGGCCTGGACTGTGGTGTGTGTGTGTATATATATAAGTCTCTGGGTCTGGACTGTGGTGTGTGTGTGTATATATATAAGTCTCAGGGCATGGACTGTGGTGTGTGTATATATATATAAGTCTCTGGGTCTGGACTGTGGTGTGTGTGTGTATATATATAAGTCTCAGGGCATGGACTGTGGTGTGTGTATATATATATAAGTCTCTGGGCCTGGACTGTGGTGTGTGTGTGTATATATATATAAGTCTCAGGGCCTGGACTGTGGTGTGTGTGTGTGTATATATATAAGTCTCAGGGCCTGGACTGTGGTGTGTGTGTGTATATATATAAGTCTCTGGGTCTGGTCTGTGGTGTGTGTGTATATATATATAAGTCTCTGGGCCTGGACTGTGGTGTGTGTGTATATATATAAGTCTCAGGGCCTGGACTGTGGTGTGTGTGTGTATATATATATAAGTCTCAGGGCCTGGACTGTGGTGTGTGTGTGTATATATATATAAGTCTCAGGGCCTGGACTGTGGTGTGTGTGTGTATATATATAAGTCTCAGGGCCTGGACTGTGGTGTGTGTGTGTATATATATAAGTCTCCGGGTCTGGACTGTGGTGTGTGTGTATATATATATAAGTCTCAGGGCCTGGACTGTGGTGTGTGTGTGTATATATATAAGTCTCTGGGTCTGGACTGTGGTGTGTGTGTATATATATATAAGTCTCTGGGCCTGGACTGTGGTGTGTGTGTGTATATATATAAGTCTCAGGGCCTGGACTGTGGTGTGTGTGTGTATATATATAAGTCTCAGGGCCTGGACTGTGGTGTGTGTGTGTATATATATAAGTCTCTGGGTCTGGACTGTGGTGTGTGTGTGTATATATATAAGTCTCAGGGCCTGGACTGTGGTGTGTGTGTGTATATATATAAGTCTCAGGGCCTGGACTGTGGTGTGTGTGTATATATATATATAAGTCTCTGGGCCTGGACTGTGGTGTGTGTGTGTATATATATAAGTCTCAGGGCCTGGACTGTGGTGTGTGTGTGTATATATATAAGTCTCAGGGCCTGGACTGTGGTGTGTGTGTGTATATATATAAGTCTCTGGGTCTGGACTGTGGTGTGTGTGTATACATATATAAGTCTCTGGGCATGGACTGTGGTGTGTGTGTGTATATATATATATGTCTCTGGGCCTGGACTGTGGTGTGTGTGTATATATATAAGTCTCTGGGTCTGGACTGTGGTGTGTGTGTGTGTATATATAAGTCTCAGGGCCTGGACTGTGGTGTGTGTGTGTATATATATATATGTCTCTGGGCCTGGACTGTGGTGTGTGTGTATATATATAAGTCTCAGGGCCTGGACTGTGGTGTGTGTGTGTATATATATAAGTCTCAGGGTCTGGACTTTGTTGTGTGTGTGTATAGATATAACTCTCAGGGCCTGGACTGTGGTGTGTGTGTGTATATATATAAGTCTCAGGGTCTGGACTGTGGTGTGTGTGTATATATATATAAGTCTCTGGGCCTGGACTGTGGTGTGTGTGTGTATATATATAAGTCTCAGGGCCTGGACTGTGGTGTGTGTGTGTATATATATAAGTCTCAGGGTCTGGACTGTGGTGTGTGTGTGTATATATATATAAGTCTCAGGGCCTGGACTGTGGTGTGTGTGTGTGTATATATATATGTCTCTGGGCCTGGACTGTGGTGTGTGTGTATATATATAAGTCTCTGGGTCTGGACTGTGGTGTGTGTGCATATATATATATAAGTCTCAGGGCCTGGACTGTGGTCTGTGTGTGTATATATATAAGTCTCAGGGCCTGGACTGTGGTGTGTGTGTGTATATATATAAGTCTCAGGGCCTGGACTGTGGTGTGTGTGTATATATATAAGTCTCAGGGCCTGGACTGTGGTGTGTGTGTATATATATAAGTCTCAGGGTCTGGACTGTTGTGTGTGTGTGTGTATATATATTAGTCTCAGGGCCTGGACTGTGGTGTGTGTGTATATATATAAGTCTCAGGGCCTGGACTGTGGTGTGTGTGTATATATATAAGTCTCAGGGCCTGGACTGTGGTGTGTGTGTATTATATATAAGTCTCAGGGCCTGGACTGTGGTGTGTGTGTATATATATAAGTCTCAGGGCCTGGACTGTGGTGTGTGTGTGTATATATATAAGTCTCAGTGCCTGGACTGTGGTGTGTGTGTGTGTATATATATAAGTCTCAGGGCCTGGACTGTGGTGTTTGTGTGTATATATATAAGTCTCAGGGCCTGGACTGTGGTGTGTTTGTGTGTATATATAAGTCTCAGGGCCTGGACTGTGGTGTGTGTGTGTGTATATATATAAGTCTCAGGGTCTGAGCTGTGGTGTGTGTGTGTGTATATATATAAGTCTCAGGGCCTGGACTGTGGTGTGTGTGTGTGTATATATATAAGTCTCAGGGCCTGGACTGTGGTGTGTGTGTGTATATATATAAGTCTCAGGGCCTGGACTGTGGTGTGTGTGTGTGTATATATATAAGTCTCAGGTTCTGTACTGTGGTGTGTGTTTGTATATATATAAGTCTCAGGGTCTGGACTGTGGTGTGTGTGTGTATATATATAAGTCTCAGGGTCTGGACTGTGGTGTGTGTGTATATATATATAAGTCTCAGGGCCTGGACTGTGGTGTGTGTGTGTGTATATATATAAGTCTCAGGGTCTGGACTGTGGTGTGTGTGTGTGTATATATATAAGTCTCAGGTTCTGGACTGTGGTGTGTGTGTGTATATATATAAGTCTCAGGGTCTGGACTGTGGTGTGTTTGTGTATATATATAAGTCTCAGGGCCTGGACTGTGGTGTGTGTGTGTATATATATAAGTCTCAGGGTCTGGACTGTGGTGTGTGTGTGTGTATATATATAAGTCTCAGGTTCTGGACTGTGGTGTGTGTGTGTATATATATAAGTCTCAGGGCCTGGACTGTGGTGTGTGTGTGTGTATATATATAATTCTCAGGTTCTGGACTGTGGTGTGTGTGTGTGTATATATATAAGTCTCAGGGCCTGGACTGTGGTGTGTGTGTGTGTATATATATAAGTCGCTGGGCCTGGACTGTGGTGTGTGTGTGTGTATATATATATGTCTCAGGGCCTGGACTGTGGTGTGTGTGTGTGTATATATATAAGTCTCAGGGCCTGGACAGTGGTGTGTGTGTGTGTATATAAGTCTCAGGGCCTGGACTGTGGTGTGTGTGTGTATATATATATAAGTCTCTGGGCCTGGACTGTGGTGTGTGTGTGTATATATATAAGTCTCTGGGTCTGGACTGTGGTGTGTGTGTGTGTATATATATAAGTCTCAGGGCCTGGACTGTGGTGTGTGTGTGTATATATATAAGTCTCTGGGCCTGGACTGTGGTGTGTGTGTGTATATATGTAAGTCTCAGGGCCTGGACTGTGGTGTGTGTTTGGAAATATATATAAGTCTCTGGGCCTGGACTGTGGTGTGTGTGTGTATATATATAAGTCTCTGGGTCTGGACTGTGGTGTGTGTGTGTATATATATAAGTCTCAGGGCCTGGACTGTGGTGTGTGTGTGTATATATATAAGTCTCTGGGTCTGGACTGTGGTGTGTGTGTGTATATATATAAGTCTCAGGGCATGGACTGTGGTGTGTGTATATATATATAAGTCTCTGGGTCTGGACTGTGGTGTGTGTGTGTATATATATAAGTCTCAGGGCATGGACTGTGGTGTGTGTATATATATATAAGTCTCTGGGCCTGGACTGTGGTGTGTGTGTGTATATATATAAGTCTCAGGGCCTGGACTGTGGTGTGTGTGTGTGTATATATATAAGTCTCAGGGCCTGGACTGTGGTGTGTGTGTGTATATATATAAGTCTCTGGGTCTGGACTGTGGTGTGTGTGTATATATATATAAGTCTCTGGGCCTGGACTGTGGTGTGTGTGTGTATATATATAAGTCTCAGGGCCTGGACTGTGGTGTGTGTGTGTATATATATATAAGTCTCAGGGCCTGGACTGTGGTGTGTGTGTGTATATATATAAGTCTCAGGGCCTGGACTGTGGTGTGTGTGTGTATATATATAAGTCTCAGGGCCTGGACTGTGGTGTGTGTGTGTATATATATAAGTCTCCGGGTCTGGACTGTGGTGTGTGTGTATATATATATAAGTCTCAGGGCCTGGACTGTGGTGTGTGTGTGTATATATATAAGTCTCTGGGTCTGGACTGTGGTGTGTGTAGTATATATATATAAGTCTCTGGGCCTGGACTGTGGTGTGTGTGTGTATATATATAAGTCTCAGGGCCTGGACTGTGGTGTGTGTGTGTATATATATAAGTCTCAGGGCCTGGACTGTGGTGTGTGTGTGTATATATATAAGTCTCTGGGTCTGGACTGTGGTGTGTGTGTGTATATATATAAGGTCTCAGGGCCAGGACTGTGGTGTGTGTGTGTATATATCTAAGTCTCAGGGCCTGGACTGTGGTGTGTGTGTATATATATATATAAGTCTCTGGGCCTGGACTGTGGTGTGTGTGTGTATATATATAAGTCTCAGGGCCTGGACTGTGGTGTGTGTGTGTATATATATAAGTCTCAGGGCCTGGACTGTGTTGTGTGTGTGTATATATATAAGTCTCTGGGTCTGGACTGTGGTGTGTGTGTATATATATATAAGTCTCTGGGCATGGACTGTGGTGTGTGTGTGTATATATATATATGTCTCTGGGCCTGGACTGTGGTGTGTGTGTATATATATAAGTCTCTGGGTCTGGACTGTGGTGTGTGTGTGTGTATATATAAGTCTCAGGGCCTGGACTGTGGTGTGTGTGTGTATATATATATATGTCTCTGGGCCTGGACTGTGGTGTGTGTGTATATATAATTCTCAGGTTCTGGACTGTGGTGTGTGTGTGTGTATATATATAAGTCTCAGGGCCTGGACTGTGGTGTGTGTGTGTGTATATATATAAGTCGCTGGGCCTGGACTGTGGTGTGTGTGTGTGTATATATATATGTCTCAGGGCCTGGACTGTGGTGTGTGTGTGTGTATATATATAAGTCTCAGGGCCTGGACAGTGGTGTGTGTGTGTGTATATAAGTCTCAGGGCCTGGACTGTGGTGTGTGTGTGTATATATATATAAGTCTCTGGGCCTGGACTGTGGTGTGTGTGTGTATATATATAAGTCTCTGGGTCTGGACTGTGGTGTGTGTGTGTGTATATATATAAGTCTCAGGGCCTGGACTGTGGTGTGTGTGTGTATATATATAAGTCTCTGGGCCTGGACTGTGGTGTGTGTGTGTATATATGTAAGTCTCAGGGCCTGGACTGTGGTGTGTGTTTGGAAATATATATAAGTCTCTGGGCCTGGACTGTGGTGTGTGTGTGTATATATATAAGTCTCTGGGTCTGGACTGTGGTGTGTGTGTGTATATATATAAGTCTCAGGGCCTGGACTGTGGTGTGTGTGTGTATATATATAAGTCTCTGGGTCTGGACTGTGGTGTGTGTGTGTATATATATAAGTCTCAGGGCATGGACTGTGGTGTGTGTATATATATATAAGTCTCTGGGTCTGGACTGTGGTGTGTGTGTGTATATATATAAGTCTCAGGGCATGGACTGTGGTGTGTGTATATATATATAAGTCTCTGGCCTGGACTGTGGTGTGTGTGTGTATATATATAAGTCTCAGGGCCTGGACTGTGGTGTGTGTGTGTGTATATATATAAGTCTCAGGGCCTGGACTGTGGTGTGTGTGTGTATATATATAAGTCTCTGGGTCTGGACTGTGGTGTGTGTGTATATATATATAAGTCTCTGGGCCTGGACTGTGGTGTGTGTGTGTATATATATAAGTCTCAGGGCCTGGACTGTGGTGTGTGTGTGTATATATATATAAGTCTCAGGGCCTGGACTGTGGTGTGTGTGTGTATATATATAAGTCTCAGGGCCTGGACTGTGGTGTGTGTGTGTATATATATAAGTCTCAGGGCCTGGACTGTGGTGTGTGTGTGTATATATATATGTCTCCGGGTCTGGACTGTGGTGTGTGTGTATATATATATAAGTCTCAGGGCCTGGACTGTGGTGTGTGTGTGTATATATATAAGTCTCTGGGTCTGGACTGTGTGTGTGTGTATATATATATAAGTCTCTGGGCCTGGACTGTGGTGTGTGTGTGTATATATATAAGTCTCAGGGCTGGACTGTGGTGTGTGTGTGTATATATATAAGTCTCAGGGCCTGGACTGTGGTGTGTGTGTGTATATATATAAGTCTCTGGGTCTGGACTGTGGTGTGTGTGTGTATATATATAGGTCTCAGGGCCAGGACTGTGGTGTGTGTGTGTATATATATAAGTCTCAGGGCCTGGACTGTGGTGTGTGTGTATATATATATATAAGTCTCTGGGCCTGGACTGTGGTGTGTGTGTGTATATATATAAGTCTCAGGGCCTGGACTGTGGTGTGTGTGTGTATATATATAAGTCTCAGGGCCTGGACTGTGTTGTGTGTGTGTATATATATAAGTCTCTGGGTCTGGACTGTGGTGTGTGTGTATATATATATAAGTCTCTGGGCATGGACTGTGGTGTGTGTGTGTATATATATATATGTCTCTGGGCCTGGACTGTGGTGTGTGTGTATATATATAAGTCTCTGGGTCTGGACTGTGGTGTGTGTGTGTGTATATATAAGTCTCAGGGCCTGGACTGTGGTGTGTGTGTGTATATATATATATGTCTCTGGCCTGGACTGTGGTGTGTGTGTATATATATAAGTCTCAGGGCCTGGACTGTGGTGTGTGTGTGTATATATATAAGTCTCAGGGTCTGGACTGTGTTGTGTGTGTGTATATATATAACTCTCAGGGCCTGGACTGTGGTGTGTGTGTGTATATATATAAGTCTCAGGGTCTGGACTGTGGTGTGTGTGTATATATATATAAGTCTCTGGGCCTGGACTGTGGTGTGTGTGTGTATATATATAAGTCTCAGGGCCTGGACTGTGGTGTGTGTGTGTATATATATAAGTCTCAGGGTCTGGACTGTGGTGTGTGTGTGTATATATATATAAGTCTCAGGGCCTGGACTGTGGTGTGTGTGTGTGTATATATATATGTCTCTGGGCCTGGACTGTGGTGTGTGTGTATATATATAAGTCTCTGGGTCTGGACTGTGGTGTGTGTGTATATATATATATAAGTCTCAGGGCCTGGACTGTGGTCTGTGTGTGTATATATATAAGTCTCAGGGCCTGGACTGTGGTGTGTGTGTGTATATATATAAGTCTCAGGGCCTGGACTGTGGTGTGTGTGTATATATATAAGTCTCAGGGCCTGGACTGTGGTGTGTGTGTATATATATAAGTCTCAGGGTCTGGACTGTTGTGTGTGTGTGTGTATATATATTAGTCTCAGGGCCTGGACTGTGGTGTGTGTGTATATATATAAGTCTCAGGGCCTGGACTGTGGTGTGTGTGTATATATATAAGTCTCAGGGCCTGGACTGTGGTGTGTGTGTATATATATATAAGTCTCAGGGCCTGGACTGTGGTGTGTGTGTATATATATAAGTCTCAGGGCCTGGACTGTGGTGTGTGTGTGTATATATATAAGTCTCAGTGCCTGGACTGTGGTGTGTGTGTGTGTATATATATAAGTCTCAGGGCCTGGACTGTGGTGTTTGTGTGTATATATATAAGTCTCAGGGCCTGGACTGTGGTGTGTTTGTGTGTATATATATAAGTCTCAGGGCCTGGACTGTGGTGTGTGTGTGTGTATATATATAAGTCTCAGGGTCTGAGCTGTGGTGTGTGTGTGTGTATATATATAAGTCTCAGGGCCTGGACTGTGGTGTGTGTGTGTGTATATATATAAGTCTCAGGGCCTGACTGTGGTGTGTGTGTGTATATATATAAGTCTCAGGGCCTGGACTGTGGTGTGTGTGTGTGTATATATATAAGTCTCAGGTTCTGTACTGTGGTGTGTGTTTGTATATATATAAGTCTCAGGGTCTGGACTGTGGTGTGTGTGTGTGTATATATATAAGTCTCAGGGTCTGGACTGTGGTATGTGTGTATATATATATAAGTCTCAGGGCCTGGACTGTGGTGTGTGTGTGTGTATATATATAAGTCTCAGGGTCTGGACTGTGGTGTGTGTGTGTGTATATATATAAGTCTCAGGTTCTGGACTGTGGTGTGTGTGTGTATATATATAAGTCTCAGGGTCTGGACTGTGGTGTGTTTGTGTATATATATAAGTCTCAGGGCCTGGACTGTGGTGTGTGTGTGTGTATATATATAAGTCTCAGGGTCTGGACTGTGGTGTGTGTGTGTGTATATATATAAGTCTCAGGTTCTGGACTGTGGTGTGTGTGTGTATATATATAAGTCTCAGGGCCTGGACTGTGGTGTGTGTGTGTGTATATATATAATTCTCAGGTTCTGGACTGTGGTGTGTGTGTGTGTGTATATATATAAGTCTCAGGGCCTGGACTGTGGTGTGTGTGTGTGTGTGTATATATATAAGTCTCAGGGCCTGGACTGTGGTGTGTGTGTGTGTGTGTATATATATAAGTCTCAGTGTCTGGACTGTGGTGTGTGTGTGTGTGTATATATATAAGTCTCAGGGCCTGGACTGTGGTGAGTGTGTGTATATATATAAGTCTCAGGGCCTGGACTGTGGTGTGTGTGTATATATATAAGTCTCAGGTTCTGGACTGTGGTGTGTGTATAAATATATAAGTCTCAGGGCCTGGACTGTGGTGTGTGTGTGTGTATATATATAAGTCTCAGGTTCTGGACTGTGGTGTGTGTGTGTATATATATAAGTCTCAGGGTCTGGTCTGTGGTGTGTGTGTGTGTGTATATATATAATTCTCAGGTTCTGGACTGTGGTGTGTGCGTGTGTATATATAAGTCTCAGGGCCTGGACTGTGTGTGTGTGTGTATATATATAAGTCTCAGGGTCTGACTGTGGTGTGTGTGTGTATATATATAAGTCTCAGGGTCTGGACTGTGGTGTGTGTGTGTATATATATATAAGTCTCAGGGCCTGGACTGTGGTGTGTGTGTGTATATATATAAGTCTCAGGGCCTGGACTGTGGTGTGTGTGTGTACATATATAAGTCTCAGGGCCTGGACTGTGGTGTGTGTGTGTATATATATAAGTCTCAGGGCATGGACTGTGGTGTGTGTGTGTGTATATATATAAGTCTCAGGTTCTGGACTGTGGTGTGTGTGTGTATATATATAAGTCTCAGGGTCTGGACTGTGGTGTGTTTGTGTGTATATATATAAGTCTCAGGGTCTGGACTGTGGTGTGTGTGTATATATATATAAGTCTCAGGGCCTGGACTGTGGTGTGTGTGTGTGTATATATATAAGTCTCAGGGTCTGGACTGTGGTGTGTGTGTGTGTATATATATAAGTCTCAGGTTCTGGACTGTGGTGTGTGTGTGTATATATATAAGTCTCAGGGTCTGGACTGTGGTGTGTTTGTGTATATATATAAGTCTCAGGGCCTGGACTGTGGTGTGTGTGTGTGTATATATATAAGTCTCAGGGTCTGGACTGTAGTGTGTGTGTGTGTATATATATAAGTCTCAGGGTCTGGACTGTGGTGTGTGTGTGTGTATATATATAAGTCTCAGGTTCTGGACTGTGGTGTGTGTGTGTGTATATATATAATTCTCAGGTTCTGGACTGTGGTGTGTGTGTGTGTGTATATATATATGTCTCAGGGCCTGGACTGTGGTGAGTGTGTGTATATATATATAAGTCTCAGGGCCTGGACTGTGGTGTGTGTGTATATATATAAGTCTCAGGTTCTGGACTGTGGTGTGTGTGTGTGTGTATATATATAAGTCTCAGGGCCTGGACTGTGGTGTTTGTGTGTGTGTGTATATATATAAGTCTCAGGGTCTGGACTGTGGTGTGTGTGTGTGTATATATATAAGTCTCAGGGCATGGACTGTGGTGAGTGTGTGTATATATATAAGTCTCAGGGCCTGGACTGTGGTGTGTGTGTATATATATAAGTCTCAGGTTCTGGACTGTGGTGTGTGTATATATATATAAGTCTCAGGGCTGGACTGTGGTGTGTGTGTGTGTATATATATAAGTCTCAGGTTCTGGACTGTGGTGTGTGTGTGTATATATATAAGTCTCAGGGTCTGGTCTGTGGTGTGTGTGTGTGTGTATATATATAAGTCTCAGGTTCTGGACTGTGGTGTGTGCGTGTGTATATATAAGTCTCAGGGCCTGGACTGTGGTGTGTGTGTGTATATATATAAGTCTCAGGTCTGGACTGTGGTGTGTGTGTGTATATATATAAGTCTCAGGGGTCTGGACTGTGGTGTGTGTGTGTATATATATAAGTCTCAGGGACTGGACTGTGGTGTGTGTGTATATATATAAGTCTCAGGGCCTGGACTGTGGTGTGTGTGTGTACATATATAAGTCTCAGGGCCTGGACTGTGGTGTGTGTGTGTATATATATAAGTCTCAGGGCTGGACTGTGGTGTGTGTGTGTATATATATAAGTCTCAGGTTCTGGACTGTGGTGTGTGTGTGTATATATATAAGTCTCAGGGTCTGGACTGTGGTGTGTTTGTGTATATATATAAGTCTCAGGGCCTGGACTGTGGTGTGTGTGTGTGTATATATATAAGTCTCAGGGTCTGGACTGTGGTGTGTGTGTGTGTATATATATAAGTCTCAGGTTCTGGACTGTGGTGTGTGTGTGTATATATATAAGTCTCAGGGCCTGGATGTGTGTGTGTATATATATAATTCTCAGGTTCTGGACTGTGGTGTGTGTGTGTGTGTAATATTATATATGTCTCAGGGCCTGGACTGTGGTGAGTGTGTGTATATATACAGAAGTCTCAGGGCCTGGGACTGTGGTGTGTGTGTATATATATAAGTCTCAGGTTCTGGACTGTGGTGTGTGTGTGTGTGTATATATAAGTCTCAGGGCCTGGACTGTGGTGTGTGTGTGTATATATATAAGTCTCAGGTCTGGACTGTGGTGTGTGTTTGTGTATATATATATAAGTCTCAGGGCATGGACTGTGGTGTGTGTGTATATATATATATAAGTCTCAGGGCCTGGACTGTGGTGTGTGTGTGTATATATATAAGTCTCAGGGCCTGGACTGTGGTGTGTGTGTGTATATATATAAGTCTCAGGGCATGGACTGTGGTGTGTGTGTGTGTGTATATATATAAGTCTCAGGGCCTGGGACTGTGCTGTGTGTGTGTGTATATATATAAGTCTCAGGGGCCTGGACTGTGGTGTGTGTGTATATATATAAGTCTCAGTGCCTGGACTGTGGTGTGTGTGTGTATATATATAAGTCTCAGGGCCTGGACTGTGATGTGTGTGTGTGTATATATATAAGTCTCAGGGCCTGGACTGTGGTGTGTGTGTATATATATAAGTCTCAGTGCCTGGACTGTGGTGTGTGTGTGTATATATATAAGTCTCAGGGCCTGGGACTGTGGTGTGTGTGTGTGTATATATATAAGTCTCAGGGTCTGGACTGTGGTGTGTGTGTATATATATAAGTCTCAGGGCATGGACTGTGGTGTGTGTGTGTATATATATAAGTCTCAGGGTCTGGACTGTGGTTGTGTGTGTGTGTATATATATAAGTCTCAGGGCCTGGACTGTGGTGTGTGTGTGTGTATATATAAGTCTCAGTGCCTGGACTGTGGTGTGTGTGTGTATATATATAAGTCTCAGGGTCTGGGACTGTGGTGTGTGTGTGTATATATATAAGTCTCAGGGCCTGGACTGTGGTGTGTGTGTGTGTATATATATAAGTCTCAGGGTCTGGACTGTGGTGTGTGTGTATATATATAAGTCTCAGGGCATGGACTGTGGTGTGTGTGTGTATATATATAAGTCTCAGGGTCTGGACTGTGGTGTGTGTGTGTATATATATAAGTCTCAGGGCCTGGACTGGTGGTGTGTGTGTGTGTATATATATAAGTCTCAGGGTCTGGACTGTGGTGTGTGTGTGTGTATATATATAAGTCTCAGGGTCTGGACTGTGGTGTGTGTGTGTATATATATAAGTCTCAGGGCATGGACTGTGGTGTGTGTGTGTATATATATAAGTCTCAGGGTCTGGACTGTGGTGTGTGTGTGTATATATATAAGTCTCAGGGCATGGACTGTGGTGTGTGTGTGTATATATATATACGTCTCAGGGCCTGGACTGTGGTGTGTGTGTGTTATATATAAGTCTCAGGGTCTGGACTGTGTTGTGTGTGTGTATATATATAAGTCTCAGGGCATGGACTGTGGTGTGTGTGTGTGTATATATATAAGTCTCAGGGCTTGGACTGTGGTGTGTGTGTGTGTATATATATAAGTCTCAGGGCATGGACTGTGGTGTGTGTGTATATATTATAAGTCTCAGGGCCTGGACTGTGGTGTGTGTGTGTATATATATAAGTCTCCGGGCCTGGACTGTGGTGTGTGTGTGTGTATATATATAAGTCTCAGGGCCTGGACTGTGGTGTGTGTGTGTATATATATAAGTCTCAGGGTCTGGACTGTGGTGTGTGTGTGTGTATATATATAAGTCTCAGGGCCTGGACTGTGGTGTGTGTGTGGTATATATTATAAGTCTCAGGGCCTGGACTGTGGTGTGTGTGTGTGTATATATATAAGTCTCAGGGCCTGGACTGTGGTGTGTGTGTGTATATATATAAGTCTCAGGGTCTGGACTGTGGTGTGTGTGTGTGTATATATATAAGTCTCAGGGCCTGGACTGTGGTGTGTGTGTGTGTATATATATAAGTCTCAGGGCCTGGACTGTGGTGTGTGTGTTGTATATATATAAGTCTCAGGGCCTGGACTGTGGTGTGTGTGTGTGTATATATATAAGTCTCAGGGCCTGGACTGTGGTGTGTGTGTGTATATATATAAGTCTCAGGGTCTGGACTGTGGTGTGTGTGTGTGTATATATATAAGTCTCAGGGCATGGACTGTGGTGTGTGTGTACATATATATAAGTCTCAGGGCCTGGACTGTGTGTGTGTGTGTATATATATAAGTCTCAGGGCCTGGACTGTGGTGTGTGTGTGTATATATATAAGTCTCAGGGCATGGACTGTGGTGTGTGTGTATATATATAAGTCTCAGGGCCTGGACTGTGGTGTGTGTGTTTGTATATATATAAGTCTCAGGGCATGGACTGTGGTGTGTGTGTGTATATATATAAGTCTCAGGGCATGGACTGTGGTGTGTGTGTGTGTATATATATAAGTCTCAGGGTCTGGACTGTGGTGTTTGTGTGTATATATATAAGTCTCAGGGCCTGGACTGTGGTGTGTGTGTGTATATATATAAGTCTCAGGGCCTGGACTGTGGTGTGTGTGTATATATTATATAAGTCTCAGGGCCTGGACTGTGGTGTGTGTGTATATTATATAAGTCTCAGGGCCTGGACTGTGGTGTGTGTGTGTATATATAAAAGTCTCAGGGCCTGGACTGTGGTGTGTGTGTGTATATATATAAGTCTCAGGGTCCTGGACTGTGGTGTGTGTGTGTATATATAAAGAAGTCTCAGGGCCTGGACTGTGGTGTGTGTGTATATATATAAGTCTCAGTGCCTGGACTGTGGTGTGTGTGAAAATATATATAAGTCTCAGGGCCTGGACTGTGGTGTGTGTGTATATATATATAGTCTCAGGGCCTGGACTGTGGTGTGTGTGTATATATATAAGTCTCAGTGCCTGGACTGTGGTGTGTGTGTATGTATATATATAAGTCTCAGGGCCTGGACTGTGGTGTGTGTGTGTGTATATATATAAGTCTCAGGGCCTGGACTGTGGTGTGTGTGTATATATATAAGTCTCAGGGCCTGGACTGTGGTGTGTGTGTGTGTGTATATATATATGTCTCAGGGCCTGGACTGTGCTGTGTGTGTATATATATAAGTCTCAGTGCCTGGACTGTGGTGTGTGTGTGTATATATATAAGTCTCAGGGCCTGGACTGTGGTGTGTGTGTGTGTATATATATATAAGTCTCAGGGTCTGGACTGTGGTGTGTGTGTGTATATATATATAAGTCTCAGGGGTCTGGACTGTGGTGTGTGTGTATACATATAAGTCTCAGGGCATGGAAAGTGGTGTGTGTGTGTATATATATAAGTCTCAGGGTCTGGACTGTGGTGTGTGTGTGTATATATATAAGTCTCAGGGCCTGGACTGTGGTGTGTGTGTGTGTATATATAATTCTCATGGCCTGGACTGTGGTGTGTGTGTGTATATATATATAAGTCTCAGGGTCTGGACTGTGGTGTGTGTGTGTTTATTTCAGGGTCTGGACTGTGGTGTGTGTGTGTTTATATATAAGTCTCAGGGCATGGACTGTGGTGGTGTGTGTGTGTATATATATAAGTCTCAGGGCCTGGACTGTGGTGTGTGTGTGTACATATATCAGTCTCAGGGCCTGGACTGTGTGTGTGTGTGTATATATATAAGTCTCAGGGCCTGGACTGTGGTGTGTGTGTGTATATATAGGTCTCAGGGCCTGGACTGTGGTGTGTGTGTGTATATATATAAGTCTCAGGGCCTGGACTATGGTGTGTGTGTGTATATATATAAGTCTCAGGGCCTGGACTGTGGTGTGTGTGTGTATATATATAAGTCTCAGGGCCTGGACTGTGGTGTGTGTGTGTATATATATAAGTCTCAGGGCTGGACTGTGGTGTGTGTGTGTGTATATATATAATTCTCAGGGCCTGGACTGTGGTGTGTGTGTGTATATATATAAGTCTCAGGGTCTGGACTGTGGTGTGTGTGTGTGTATATATATAAGTCTCAGGGCATGGACTGTGGTGTGTGTGTATATATATATAAGTCTCAGGGCCTGGACTGTGGTGTGTGTGTGTATATATATAAGTCTCAGGGCCTGGACTGTGGTGTGTGTGTGTATATATATAAGTCTCAGGGCCTGGACTGTGGTGTGTGTGTGTATATATATAAGTCTCAGGGCCTGGACTGTGGTGTGTGTGTGTATATATATAAGTCTCAGGGTCTGGACTGTGGTGTGTGTGTGTATATATATATAAGTCTCAGGGCCTGGACTGTGGTGTGTGTGTATATATATAAGTCTCAGGGCCTGGACTGTGGTGTGTGTGTGTATATATAGAAGCTCAGTGCCTGGACTGTGGTGTGTGTGTATATATATATAAGTCTCAGGGCCTGGACTGTGGTGTGTGTGTATATATATATAAGTCTCAGGGCCTGGACTGTGGTGTGTGTGTATATATATAAGTCTCAGTGCCTGGACTGTGGTGTGTGTGTGTATATATATAAGTCTCAGGGCCTGGACTGTGTGTGTGTGTGTGTGTGTATATATATAAGTCTCAGGGCCTGGACTGTGGTGTGTGTGTATATATATAAGTCTCAGTGCCTGGACTGTGGTGTGTGTGTGTATATATATAAGTCTCAGGGCCTGGACTGTGGTGTGTGTGTGTGTATATTATATATAAGTCTCAGGGTCTGGACTGTGTGTGTGTGTGTGTGTATATATATAAGTCTCAGTGCCTGGACTGTGGTGTGTGTGTGTATATATATAAGTCTCAGGGCCTGGACTGTGGTGTGTGTGTGTGTATATATATATAAGTCTCAGGGTCTGGACTGTGGTGTGTGTGTGTGTGTATATATATAAGTCTCAGGGTCTGGACTGTGGTGTGTGTGTATACATATAAGTCTCAGGGCATGGACTGTGGTGTGTGTGTGTATATATATAAGTCTCAGGGTCTGGACTGTGGTGTGTGTGTGTGTATATATATAAGTCTCAGGGCCTGGACTGTGGTGTGTGTGTGTGTATATATAAGTCTCAGGGCCTGGACTGTGGTGTGTGTGTGTATATATATAAGTCTCAGGGTCTGGACTTTGGTGTGTGTGTGTATATATATAAGTCTCAGGGTCTGGACTGTGGTGTGTGTGTGTATATATATATAAGTCTCAGGGCCTGGACTGTAGTGTGTGTGTGTATATATATAAGTCTCAGGGCCTGGACTGTGGTGTGTGTGTGTACATATATAAGTCTCAGGGCCTGGACTGTGTTGTGTGTGTGTATATATATAAGTCACAGGGCATGGACTGTGGTGTGTGTGTGTGTATATATATAAGTCTCAGGGCCTGGACTGTGTGTGTGTGTGTGTATATATATAAGTCTCAGGGTCTGGACTGTGGTGTGTGTGTGTATATATATATAAGTCTCAGGGCATGGACTGTGGTGTGTGTGTGTGTATATATATAAGTCTCAGGGCTTGGACTGTGGTGTGTGTGTGTGTATATATATAAGTCTCAGGGCATGGACTGTGTGTGTGTGTATATATATATAAGTCTCAGGGCCTGGACTGTGGTGTGTGTGTGTATATATATAAGTCTCAGGGCCTGGACTGTGGTGTGTGTGTGTGTATATATATAAGTCTCAGGGCCTGGACTGTGGTGTGTGTGTGTATATATATAAGTCTCAGGGTCTGGACTGTGGTGTGTGTGTGTGTATATATATAAGTCTCAGGGTCTGGACTGTGGTGTGTGTGTGTATATATATAAGTCTCAGGGCCTGTGACTGTGGTGTGTGTGTGTGTATATATATAAGTCTCAGGGCCTGGACTGTGGTGTGTGTGTGTATATATATAAGTCTCAGGGTCTGGACTGTTGTGTGTGTGTGTGTATATATATAAGTCTCAGGGCCTGGACTGTGGTGTGTGTGTGTGTATATATATAAGTCTCAGGCTGGACTGTGGTGTGTGTGTGTATATATATAAGTCTCAGGGCCTGGACTGTGGTGTGTGTGTGTGTGTATATATAAGTCTCAGGGCCTGGACTGTGGTGTGTGTGTGTATATATATAAGTCTCATGGTCCGGACTGTGGTGTGTGTGTGTGTATATATATAAGTCTCAGGGCATGGACTGTGGTGTGTGTGTGTATATATATATAAGTCTCAGGGCCTGGACTGTGGTGTGTGTGTATATATATATAAGTCTCAGGGCCTGGACTGTGGTGTGTGTGTGTATATATATAAGTCTCAGGGCATGGACTGTGGTGTGTGTGTGTATATATATAAGTCTCAGGGCCTGGACTGAGGTGTGTGTGTTGTATATATATAAGTCTCAGGGCCTGGACTGTGGTGTGTGTGTGTATATATATAAGTCTCAGGGCATGGACTGTGGTGTGTGTGTGAATATATATAAGTCTCAGGGCCTGGACTGTGGTGTGTGTGTTTGTATATATATAAGTCTCAGGGCATGGACTGTGGTGTGTGTGTGTATATATAAGTCTCAGTTCCTGGACTGTGGTGTGTGTGTCTATATATATAAGTCTCAGGGTCTGGACTGTGGTGTGTGTGTGTATATATATAAGTCTCAGGGCCTGGACTGTGGTGTTTGTGTGTATATATATAAGTCTCAGGGCCTGGACTGTGGTGTGTGTGTGTGTGTATATATATAAGTCTCAGGGCATGGACTGTGGTGTGTGTGTATATATATATAAGTCTCAGGGCCTGGACAGTGGTGTGTGTGTGTATATATATAAGTCTCAGGCATGGACTGTGGTGTGTGTGTGTATATTTATAAGTCTCAGGGCATGGACTGTGGTGTGTGTGTGTATATATATAAGTCTCAGGGCATGGACTGTGGTGTGTGTGTGTATATATATAAGTCTCAGGGCATGGACTGTGGTGTGTGTGTATATATATATAAGTCTCAGGGCATGGACTGTGGTGTGTTTGTGTATATATATAAGTCTCAGGGTCTGGACTGTGGTGTATGTGTGTATATATATAAGTCTCAGGGCATGGACTGTGGTGTGTGTGTATATATATATAAGTCTCAGGGCATGGACTGTGGTGTGTGTGTATATATATATAAGTCTCAGGGCCTGGACTGTGGTGTGTGTGTGTGTATATATATATAAGTCTCAGGGTCTGGACTGTGGTGTGTGTGTGTATATATATAAGTCTCAGGGCCTGGACTGTGGTGTGTGTGTGTATATATATAAGTCTCAGGGCATGGACTGTGGTGTGTGTGTTTGTATATATATAAGTCTCAGGGCATGGACTGTGGTGTGTGTGTGTATATATATAAGTCTCAGGGCCTGGACTGTGGTGTGTGTATATATATATAAGTCTCAGGGCCTGGACTGTGGTGTGTGTGTGTATATATATAAGTCTCAGGGCCTGGACTGTGGTGTGTGTGTGTTTATATATAAGTCTCAGGGCCTGGACTATGGTGTGTGTGTGTATATATATAAGTCTCAGGGCCTGGACTGTGGTGTGTGTGTGTATATATATAAGTCTCAGGGTCTGGACTGTGGTGTGTGTGTGTATATATATATAAGTCTCAGGGCCTGGACTGTGGTGTGTGTGTATATATATAAGTCTCAGTGCCTGGACTGTGGTGTGTGTGTATATATATAAGTCTCAGTGCCTGGACTGTGGTGTGTGTGTAGAGATATATAAGTCTCAGGGCCTGGACTGTGGTGTGTGTGTATATATATATAAGTCTCAGGGCCTGGACTGTGGTGTGTGTGTGTGTATATATATAAGTCTCAGGGCCTGGACTGTGGTGTGTGTGTGTATATATATAAGTCTCAGGGCCTGGACTGTGGTGTGTGTGTGTATATATATATATATATATATAAGTCTCAGGGCCTGGACTGTGGTGTGTGTGTATATATATAAGTCTCAGTGCCTGGACTGTGGTGTGTGTGTGTATATATATAAGTCTCAGGGCCTGGACTGTGGTGTGTGTGTGTATATATATATATAAGTCTCAGGGTCTGGACTGTGGAGTGTGTGTGTGTGTGTATATATATAAGTCTCAGGGTCTGGACTGTGGTGTGTGTGTATACATATAAGTCTCAGGGCATGGACTGTGGTGTGTGTGTGTATATATATAAGTCTCAGGGTCTGGACTGTGGTGTGTGTGTGTGTATATATATAAGTCTCAGGGCCTGGACTGTGGTGTGTGTGTGTGTATATATAAGTCTCAGGGCCTGGACTGTGGTGTGTGTGTGTATATATATAAGTCTCAGGGTCTGGACTGTGGTGTGTGTGTGTATATATATAAGTCTCAGGGTCTGGACTGTGGTGTGTGTGTGTATATATATATATAAGTCTCAGGGCCTGGACTGTGGTGTGTGTGTGTATATATATAAGTCTCAGGGCCTGGACTGTGGTGTGTGTGTGTACATATATAAGTCTCAGGGCCTGGACTGTGGTGTGTGTGTGTATATATATAAGTCTCAGGGCATGGACTGTGGTGTGTGTGTGTGTATATATATAAGTCTCAGGGCCTGGACTGTGGTTTGTGTGTGTATATATATAAGTCTCAGGGTCTGGACTGTGGTGTGTGTGTGTATATATATAAGTCTCAGGGCATGGACTGTGGAGTGTGTGTGTATATATATATAAGTCTCAGGGCCTGGCCTGTGGTGTGTGTGTGTATATATATAAGTCTCAGGGCCTGGACTGTGGTGTGTGTGTGTATATATATAAGTCTCAGTGCCTGGACTGTGGTGTGTGTGTGTATATATATAAGTCTCAGGGCCTGGACTGTGGTGTGTGTGTGTATATATATAAGTCTGAGGGCCTGGACTGTGGTGTGTGTGTGTATATATATAAGTCTCAGGGTCTGGACTGTGGTGTGTGTGTGTATATATATATAAGTCTCAGGGCCTGGACTGTGGTGTGTGTGTATATATATAAGTCTCAGTGCCTGGACTGTGGTGTGTGTGTATATATATAAGTCTCAGTGCCTGGACTGTGGTGTGTGTGTATATATATATAAGTCTCAGGGCCTGGACTGTGGTGTGTGTGTGTATATATATAAGTCTCAGGGCCTGGACTGTGGTGTGTGTGTGTAATATATAAGTCTCAGGGCCTGGACTGTGGTGTGTGTGTGTATATATATAAGTCTCAGGGCCTGGACTGTGGTGTGTGTGTGTGTATATATATATAAGTCTCAGGGTCTGGACTGTGGTGTGTGTGTGTGTGTATATATATAAGTCTCAGGGTCTGGACTGTGGTGTGTGTGTATACATATAAGTCTCAGGGCATGGACTGTGGGTGTGTGTGTATATATATAAGTCTCAGGGTCTGGACTGTGGTGTGTGTGTGTGTATATATATAAGTCTCAGGGCCTGGACTGTGGTGTGTGTGTGTGTATATATAAGTCTCAGGGCCTGGACTGTGGTGTGTGTGTGTATATATATAAGTCTCAGGGTCTGGACTGTGGTGTGTGTGTGTATATATATAAGTCTCAGGGTCTGGACTGTGGTGTGTGTGTGTATATATATAAGTCTCAGGGCATGGACTGTGGAGTGTGTCTGTGTATATATATAAGTCTCAGGGCTTGGACTGTGGTGTGTGTGTGTGTATATATATAAGTCTCAGGGCATGGACTGTGGTCTGTGTGTATATATTTATAAGTCTCAGGGCCTGGACTGTGGTGTGTGTGTGTATATATATAAGTCTCAGGGCCTGGACTGTGGTGTGTGTGTGTGTATATATATAAGTCTCAGGGCCTGGACTGTGGTGTGTGTGTGTATATATATAAGTCTCAGGGTCTGGACTGTGGTGTGTGTGTGTATATATATAAGTCTCAGGGTCTGGACTGTGGTGTGTGTGTGTGTATATATATAAGTCTCAGGGCCTGGACTGTGGTGTGTGTGTGTGTATATATATAAGTCTCAGGGCCTGGACTGTGGTGTGTGTGTGTATATATATAAGTCTCAGGGTCTGGACTGTGGTGTGTGTGTGTATATATATAAGTCTCAGGGCCTGGACTGTGGTGTGTGTGTGTGTATATATATAAGTCTCAGGGCCTGGACTGTGGTGTGTGTGTGTATATATATATGTCTCAGGGCCTGGACTGTGGTGTGTGTGTGTGTATATATATATAAGTCTCAGGGCCTGGACTGTGGTGTGTGTGTGTATATATATAAGTCTCAGGGTCTGGACTGTGGTGTGTGTGTGTGTATATATATAAGTCTCAGGGCATGGACTGTGGTGTGTGTGTATATATATATAAGTCTCAGGGCCTGGACTGTGGTGTGTGTGTATATATATAAGTCTCAGGGCCTGGACTGTGGTGTGTGTGTGTATATATATAAGTCTCAGGGCATGGACTGTGGTGTGTGTGTGTATATATATAAGTCTCAGGGCCTGGACTGTGGTGTGTGTGTTTGTATATATATAAGTCTCAGGGCCTGGACTGTGGTGTGTGTGTGTATATATATAAGTCTCAGGGCATGGACTGTGGTGTGTGTGTGTATATATATAAGTCTCAGGGCCTGGACTGTGGTGTGTGTGTTTGTATATATATAAGTCTCAGGCATGGACTGTGGTGTGTGTGTGTATATATAAGTCTCAGTTCCTGGACTGTGGTGTGTGTGTATATATATATAAGTCTCAGGGTCTGGACTGTGGTGTGTGTGTGTATATATATAAGTCTCAGGGCCTGGACTGTGGTGTGTGTGTGTGTATATATATAAGTCTCCGGGCCTGACTGTGGTGTGTGTGTGTGTATATATATAAGTCTCAGGGCATGGACTGTGGTGTGTGTGTATATATATAAGTCTCAGGGCCTGGACAGTGGTGTGTGTGTGTATATATATAAGTCTCAGGGCATGGACTGTGGTGTGTGTGTGTATATATATAAGTCTCAGGCATGGACTGTGGTGTGTGTGTGTATATATATAAGTCTCAGGGCATGGACTGTGGTGTGTGTGTGTATATATATAAGTCTCAGGGCATGGACTGTGGTGTGTGTGTGTGTATATATATAAGTCTCAGGGTCTGGACTGTGGTGTGTGTATATATATATATAAGTCTCAGGGCATGGACTGTGGTGTGTGTGTGTATATATATAAGTCTCAGGGTCTGGACTGTGGTGTGTGTGTGTATATATATAAGTCTCAGGGCATGGACTGTGGTGTGTGTGTATAAAATAATATAAGTCTCAGGGCAAGGACTGTGGTGTGTGTGTGTGTATATATATATAAGTCTCAGGGCCTGGACTGTGGTGTGTGTGTGTGTATTTATATATAAGTCTCAGGGTCTGACTGTGGTGTGTGTGTGTATATATATAAGTCTCAGGCATGGACTGTGGTGTGTGTGTGTATATATATATAAGTCTCAGGGCATGGACTGTGGTGTGTGTGTGTGTATATATATAAGTCTCAGGGCTGGACTGTGGTGTGTGTGTGTGTATATACATATAAGTCTCAGGGTCTGGACTGTGGTGTGTGTGTGTATATATATATAAGTCTCAGGGCTTGGACTGTGGTGTGTGTGTATATATATATAAGTCTCAGGGCATGGACTGTGGTGTGTGTGTGTGTATATATATATAAGTCTCAGGGCCTGGACTGTGGTGTGTGTGTGTGTATATATATATAAGTCTCAGGGTCTGGACTGTGGTGTGTGTGTGTATATATATATAAGTCTCAGGTCATGGACTGTGGTGTGTGTGTATATATATTATAAGTCTCAGGGCATGGACTGTGGTGTGTGTGTATATATATATAAGTCTCAGGGCCTGGACTGTGGTGTGTGTGTGTATATATATAAGTCTCAGGGCATGGACTGTGGTGTGTGTGTGTATATATATATAAGTCTCAGGGTCTGGACTGTGGTGTGTGTGTATATATATATAAGTCTCAGGTCCTGGACTGTGGTGTGTGTGTATATATATATAAGTCTCAGGGCCTGGACTGTGGTGTGTGTGTGTATATATATATAAGTCTCAGGGCCTGGACTGTGGTGTGTGTGTGTATATATATATAAGTCTCAGGGCTGGACTGTGGTGTGTGTGTATATATATAAGTCTCAGGGTCTGGACTGTGGTGTGTGTGTGTATATATATAAGTCTCAGGGCATGGACTGTGGTGTGTGTGTATATATATATAAGTCTCAGGGCATGGACTGTGGTGTGTGTGTGTGTATATATATATAAGTCTCAGGGCCTGGACTGTGGTGTGTGTGTGTGTATATATATATAAGTCTCAGGGTCTGGACTGTGGTGTGTGTGTTTATATATAAGTCTCAGGGCATGGACTGTGGTGTGTGTGTATATATATATAAGTCTCAGGGCATGGACTGTGGTGTGTGTGTGTATATATATATAAGTCTCAGGGCCTGGACTGTGGTGTGTGTGTGTGTATATATATATAAGTCTCAGGGTCTGGACTGTGGTGTGTGTGTGTATATATATAAGTCTCAGGGCATGGACTGTGGTGTGTGTGTATATATATATAAGTCTCAGGGCATGGACTGTGGTGTGTGTGTGTGTATATATATATAAGTCTCAGGGCCTGGACTGTGGTGTGTGTGTGTGTATATATATATAAGTCTCAGGGTCTGGACTGTGGTGTGTGTGTGTATATATATAAGTCTCAGGGCCTGGACTGTGGTGTGTGTGTGTATATATATAAGTCTCAGGGCATGGACTGTGGTGTGTGTGTGTATATATATAAGTCTCAGGGCCTGGACTGTGGTGTGTGTGTGTGTATATATATAAGTCTCAGGGCATGGACTGTGGTGTGTGTGTGTGTATATATATAAGTCTCAGGGCCTGGACTGTGTGTGTGTGTGTGTATATATATAAGTCTCAGGCCTGGACTGTGGTGTGTGTGTGTATATATATAAGTCTCAGGGCTGGACTGTGGTGTGTGTGTGTGTATATATATAAGTCTCAGGGCATGGACTGTGGTGTGTGTGTGTATATATATAAGTCTCAGGGCCTGGACTGTGGTGTGTGTGTGTGTATATATATAAGTCTCAGGGCCTGGACTGTGGTGTGTGTGTGTATATACATAAGTCTCAGGGCCTGGACTGTGGTGTGTGTGTGTGTATATATATAAGTCTCAGGGCATGGACTGTGGTGTGAGTGTGTGTATATATATATAAGCCTCAGGGCCTGGACTGTGTTGTGTGTGTGTGTATATATATAAGTCTCAGTTCCTGGACTGTGGTGTGTGTGTGTATATATATAAGCCTCAGGGCCTGGACTGTGTTGTGTGTGTGTGTATATATATAAGTCTCAGTTCCTGGACTGTGGTGTCTGTGTGTATATATATAAGTCTCAGGGCCTGGACTGTGGTGTGTGTGTGTATATATATATAAGTCTCAGTTCCTGGACTGTGGTGTGTGTGTGTATATACATAAGTCTCAGGGCCTGGACTGTGGTGTGTGTGTGTGTATATATATAAGTCTCAGGGCCTGGACTGTGGTGTGTGTGTGTATATATATAAGTCTCAGGGCCTGGACTGTGGTGTGTGTGTGTGTATATATAAGTCTCAGGGCCTGGACTGTGGTGTGTGTGTGTATATATATAAGTCTCAGGGCATGGACTGTGGTGTGTGTGTGTATATATATAAGTCTCAGGGCATGGACTGTGGTGTGTGTGTGTATATACATAAGTCTCAGGGCCTGGACTGTGGTGTGTGTGTGTGTGTATATATATAAGTCTCAGGGCCTGGACTGTGGTGTGTGTGTGTATATATATAAGTCTCAGGGCCTGGACTGTGTTGTGTGTGTGTATATATATATTAGTCTCAGGGCCTGGACTGTGGTGTATGTGTGTATATACATAAGTCTCAGGGCCTGGACTGTGGTGTGTGTGTGTGTGTATATATATAAGTCTCAGGGCCTGGACTGTGGTGTGTGTGTGTATATATATAAGTCTCAGGGCCTGGACTGTGGTGTGTGTGTGTGTATATATAAGTCTCAGGGCCTGGACTGTGGTGTGTGTGTATATATATATAAGTCTCAGGGCCTGGACTGTGGTGTGTGTGTATATATATAAGTCTCAGGGCCTGGACTGTGGTGTGTGTGTGTATATATATAAGTCTCAGGGCATGGACTGTGGTGTGTGTGTGTGTATATATATAAGTCTCAGGGCCTGGACTGTGGTGTGTGTGTGTATATATATAAGTCTCAGGGCATGGACTGTGGTGTGTGTGTGTATATATATATAAGTCTCAGGGCATGGACTGTGGTGTGTGTGTGTATATATATAAGTCTCAGGGCATGGACTGTGGTGTGTGTGTGTATATATATATAAGTCTCAGGGCCTGGACTGTGGTGTGTGTGTGTATATATATAAGTCTCAGGGCCTGGACTGTGGTGTGTGTGTATATATATAAGTCTCAGGGCCTGGACTGTGGTGTGTGTGTGTATATATATATAAGTCTCAGGGCCTGGACTGTGGTGTGTGTGTGTGTATATATATAAGTCTCAGGGCCTGGACTGTGGTGTGTGTGTGTGTATATATATAAGTCTCAGGGCCTGGACTGTGGTGTGTGTGTGTATATATATAAGTCTCAGGGCCTGGACTGTGGTGTGTGTGTGTATATATATAAGTCTCAGGGCCTGGACTGTGGTGTGTGTGTGTATATATATATAAGTCTCAGGGCCTGGACTGTGGTGTGTGTGTGTATATATATATAAGTCTCAGGGCCTGGACTGTGGTGTGTGTGTGTATATATATAAGTCTCAGGGCCTGGACTGTGGTGTGTGTGTGTACATATATAAGAGTCAGGGCCTGGACTGTGGTGTGTGTGTGTATATATATAAGTCTCAGGGCCTGGACTGTGGTGTGTGTGTGTATATATATAAGTCTCAGGGCCTGGACTGTGGAGAGTGTGTGTATATATATAAGTCTCAGGTTCTGGACTGTGGTGTGTGTGTGTATATATATAAGTCTCAGGATCTGGACTGTGGTGTGTGTGTGTGTGTATATATATAAGTCTCAGGGCCTGGACTGTGGTGTGTGTGTGTATATATATCAGTCTCAGGGCCTGGACTGTGGTGTGTGTGTGTATATATATAAGTCTCAGGGCCTGGACTGTGGTGTGTGTGTATATATATAAGTCTCAGTGCCTGGACTGTGGTGTGTGTGTGTGTATATATATGTCTCAGGGCCTGGACTGTGGTGTGTGTGTGTATATATATAAGTCTCAGGGCCTGGACTGTGGTGTGTGTGTGTATATATATAAGTCTCAGGGCCTGGACTGTGGTGTGTGTGTATATATATAAGTCTCAGGGCCTGGACTGTGGTGTGTGTGTGTATATATATATGTCTCAGGGCCTGGACTGTGGTGTGTGTGTGTATATATATAAGTCTCAGGGCATGGACTGTGGTGTGTGTGTGTATATATATAAGTCTCAGGGTCTGGACTGTGGTGTGTGTGTGTATATATATATAAGTCTCAGGGCATGGACTGTGGTGTGTGTGTGTATATATATAAGTCTCAGGGTCTGGACTGTGGTGTGTGTGTGTATATATATAAGTCTGAGGGCATGGACTGTGGTGTGTGTGTGTGTATATATAAGTCTCAGGGTCTGGACTGTGGTGTGTGTGTGTATATATATATATAAGTCTCAGGGCATGGACTGTGGTGTGTGTGTGTATATATATAAGTCTCAGGGCCTGGACTGTGGTGTGTGTGTATATATATAAGTCTCAGGGCCTGGACTGTGGTGTGTGTTTGTATATATATAAGTCTCAGGGCCTGGACTGTGGTGTGTGTGTGTATATATATAAGTCTCAGGGCATGGACTGTGGTGTGTGTGTGTATATATATAAGTCTCAGGGTCTGGACTGTGGTGTGTGTGTGTATATATATATAAGTCTCAGGGCATGGACTGTGGTGTGTGTGTGTATATATATAAGTCTCAGGGCCTGGACTGTGGTGTGTGTGTATATATATAAGTCTCAGGGCCTGGACTGTGGTGTGTGTGTGTATATATATAAGTCTCAGGGCCTGGACTGTGGTGTGTGTGTGTATATATATAAGTCTCAGGGCATGGACTGTGTTGTGTGTGTGTATATATATAAGTCTCAGGGTCTGGACTGTGGTGTGTGTGTGTGTATATATATATATAAGTCTCAGGGCATGGACTGTGGTGTGTGTGTATATATATAAGTCTCAGGGTCTGGACTGTGGTGTGTGTGTGTATATATATATAAGTCTCAGGGTCTGGACTGTGGTGTGAGTGTGTATATATATAAGTCTCAGGGCCTGGACTGTGGTGTGTGTGTATATATATATAAGTCTCAGGGCCTGGACTGTGGTGTGTGTGTGTATATATATAAGTCTCAGGGCCTGGACTGTGGTGTGTGTGTATATATATAAGTCTCAGGGCCTGGACTGTGGTGTGTGTGTGTATATATATAAGTCTCAGGGCCTGGACTGTGGTGTGTGTGTGTATATATATAAGTCTCAGGGCATGGACTGTGGTGTGTGTGTGTATATATATAAGTCTCAGGGTCTGGACTGTGGTGTGTGTGTGTATATATATAAGTCTCAGGGTCTGGACTGTGGTGTGTGTGTGTGTATATATAAGTCTCAGGGCCTGGACTGTGGAGAGTGTGTGTCTATATATATAAGTCTCAGGGCATGGACTGTGGTGTGTGTGTGTATATATATAAGTCTCAGGGTCTGGACTGTGGTGTGTGTGTATATATATATAAGTCTCAGGGCATGGACTGTGGTGTGTGTGTGTATATATATATAAGTCTCAGGGTCTGGACTGTGGTGTGAGTGTGTATATATATAAGTCTCAGGGCCTGGACTGTGGTGTGTGTGTATATATATAAGTCTCAGGGCCTGGACTGTGGTGTGTGTGTGTATATATATAAGTCTCAGGGCCTGGACTGTGGTGTGTGTGTGTATATATATAAGTCTCAGGGCATGGACTGTGGTGTGTGTGTGTATATATATAAGTCTCAGGGTCTGGACTGTGGTGTGTGTGTGTGTATATATATATATAAGTCTCAGGGCATGGACTGTGGTGTGTGTGTATATATATAAGTCTCAGGGTCTGGACTGTGGTGTGTGTGTGTATATATATATAAGTCTCAGGGTCTGGACTGTGGTGTGAGTGTGTATATATATAAGTCTCAGGGCCTGGACTGTGGTGTGTGTGTATATATATATAAGTCTCAGGGCCTGGACTGTGGTGTGTGTGTGTATATATATAAGTCTCAGGGCCTGGACTGTGGTGTGTGTGTATATATATAAGTCTCAGGGCCTGGACTGTGGTGTGTGTGTGTATATATATAAGTCTCAGGGCCTGGACTGTGGTGTGTGTGTGTATATATATAAGTCTCAGGGCATGGACTGTGGTGTGTGTGTGTATATATATAAGTCTCAGGGTCTGGACTGTGGTGTGTGTGTGTATATATATAAGTCTCAGGGTCTGGACTGTGGTGTGTGTGTGTGTATATATAAGTCTCAGGGCCTGGACTGTGGAGAGTGTGTGTCTATATATATAAGTCTCAGGGCATGGACTGTGGTGTGTGTGTGTATATATATAAGTCTCAGGGTCTGGACTGTGGTGTGTGTGTATATATATATAAGTCTCAGGGCATGGACTGTGGTGTGTGTGTGTATATATATAAGTCTCAGGGCATGGACTGTGGTGTGTGTGTGTATATATATAAGTCTCAGGGTCTGGACTGTGGTGTGTGTGTGTATATATATAAGTCTCAGGGTCTGGACTGTGGTGTGTGTGTGTATATATATAAGTCTCAGGGCCTGGACTGTGGAGAGTGTGTGTCTATATATATAAGTCTCAGGGCCTGGACTGTGGTGTGTGTGTGTATATATATAAGTCTCAGGGCCTGGACTGTGGTGTGTGTGTGTATATATATAAGTCTCAGGGCCTGGACTGTGGTGTGTGTGTGTATATATATAAGTCTCAGTGCCTGGACTGTGGTGTGTGTGTGTATATATATAAGAGTCAGGGCCTGGACTGTGGTGTGTGTGTGTATATATAAGTCTCAGGGTCTGGACTGTGGTGTGAGTGTGTATATATATAAGTCTCAGGGCATGGACTGTGGTGTGTGTGTGTATATATATAAGTCTCAGGGCCTGGACTGTGGTGTGTGTGTGTATATATATAAGTCTCAGGGCCTGGACTGTGGTGTGTGTGTGTATATATATATAAGTCTCAGGGCCTGGACTGTGGTGTGTGTGTGTGTATATATATAAGTCAAAGGGCCTGGACTGTGGTGTGTGTGTGTATATATATATATAAGTATCAGGGCCTGGACTGTGGTGTGTGTGTGTATATATATAAGTCTCAGGGCATGGACGGTGTGTGTGTGTATATATATAAGTATCAGGGCCTGGACTGTGGTGTGTGTGTGTATATATATAAGTCTCAGGGCCTGGACTGTGGTGTGTGTGTGTATATATATAAGTCTCAGGGCCTGGACTGTGGTGTGTGTGTGTATATATATAAGTCTCAGGGCCTGGACTGTGGTGTGTGTGTATATATATAAGTCTCAGGGCCTGGACTGTGGTGTGTGTGTGTATATATATATGTCTCTGGGCCTGGACTGTGGTGTGTGTGTGTATATATATAAGTCTCAGGGCATGGACTGTGGTGTGTGTGTGTATATATATAAGTCTCAGGGTCTGGACTGTGGTGTGTGTGTGTATATATATGTATGTCTCAGGGCATGGACTGTGGTGTGTGTGTGTATATATATAAGTCTCAGGGTCTGGACTGTGGTGTGTGTGTGTATATATATAAGTCTGAGGGCATGGACTGTGGTGTGTGTGTGTATATATATAAGTCTCAGGGTCTGGACTGTGGTGTGTGTGTGTATATATATATAAGTCTCAGGGCATGGACTGTGGTGTGTGTGTGTATATATATAAGTCTCAGGGCCTGGACTGTGGTGTGTGTGTATATATATAAGTCTCAGGGTCTGGACTGTGGTGTGTGTGTGTATATATATAAGTCTCAGGGCCTGGACTGTGGTGTGTGTGTGTATATATATAAGTCTCAGGGCATGGACTGTGGTGTGTGTGTGTATATATATAAGTCTCAGGGTCTGGACTGTGGTGTGTGTGTGTATATATATTTCAGTCTCAGGGCATGGACTGTGGTGTGTGTGTGTATATATATAAGTCTCAGGGCCTGGACTGTGGTGTGTGTGTGTATATATATAAGTCTCAGGGCCTGGACTGTGGTGTGTGTGTGTATATATAAGTCTCAGGGTCTGGACTGTGGTGTGTGTGTGTGTATATATATAAGTCTCAGGGCCTGGACTGTGGTGTGTGTGTATATATATATAAGTCTCAGGGCCTGGACTGTGGTGTGTGTGTGTATATATATAAGTCTCAGGGCCTGGACTGTGGTGTGTGTGTGTATATATATAAGTCTCAGGGCCTGGACTGTGGTGTGTGTGTGTATATATATAAGTCTCAGGGCATGGACTGTGGTGTGTGTGTGTATATATATAAGTCTCAGGGTCTGGACTGTGGTGTGTGTGTGTATATATATATAAGTCTCAGGGCATGGACTGTGGTGTGTGTGTGTATATATATAAGTCTCAGGGCCTGGACTGTGGTGTGTGTGTATATATATATAAGTCTCAGGGCCTGGACTGTGGTGTGTGTGTGTATATATATAAGTCTCAGGGCCTGGACTGTGGTGTGTGTGTATATATATAAGTCTCAGGGCCTGGACTGTGGTGTGTGTGTGTATATATATAAGTCTCAGGGTCTGGACTGTGGTGTGTGTGTATATATATATAAGTCTCAGGGCATGGACTGTGGTGTGTGTGCGTATATATATAAGTCTCAGGGCATGGACTGTGGTGTGTGTGTGTATATATATAAGTCTCAGGGTCTGGACTGTGGTGTGTGTGTGTATATATATAAGTCTCAGGGTCTGGACTGTGGTGTGTGTGTGTATATATATAAGTCTCAGGGCCTGGACTGTGGAGAGTGTGTGTCTATATATATAAGTCTCAGGGCCTGGACTGTGGTGTGTGTGTGTGTATATATATAAGTCTCAGGGCCTGGACTGTGGTGTGTGTGTGTATATATATAAGTCTCAGGGCCTGGACTGTGGTGTGTGTGTATATATATATAAGTATCAGGGTCTGGACTGTGGTGTGTGTTTATATATATAAGTCTCAGGGTCTGGACTGTGGTTTGTGTGTTTATATATAAGTCTCAGGGCCTGGACTGTGGTGTGTGTGTGTATATATATAAGTATCAGGGCCTGGACTGTGGTGTGTGTGTATATATATAAGTCTCAGGGTCTGGACTGTGGTGTGTGTGTGTATATATATAAGTCTCAGGGTCTGGACTGTGGTGTGTGTGTATATATATAAGTCTCAGGGCCTGGACTGTGGTGTGCGTGTGTATATATATATAAGTCTCAGGGTCTGGACTGTGGTGTGTGTGTATATATAAGTCTCAGGGCCTGGACTGTGGTGTGTGTGTGTATATATATAAGTCTCAGGGCCTGGACTGTGGTGAGTGTGTGTGTATATATATAAGTCTCAGGGCCTGGACTGTGGTGTGTGTGTATATATACAAGTCTCAGGGCCTGGACTGTGGTGAGTGTGTGTGTATATATATAAGTCTCAGGGCCTGGACTGTGGTGTGTGTGTATATATATAAGTCTCAGGGTCTGGACTGTGGTGTTTGTGTGTATATATATAAGTATCAGGGCCTGGACTGTGGTGTGTGTGTGTATATATATATAAGTATCAGGGCCTGGACTGTGGTGTGTGTGTATATATATAAGTCTCAGGGTCTGGACTGTGGTGTGTGTGTGTATATATAAGTTTCAGGGCCTGGACTGTGGTGTGTGTGTGTATATATAAGTCTCAGGGCCTGGAATGTGGTGTGTGTGTGTATATATATATAAGTCTCAGGGTCTGGACTGTGGTGTGTGTGTATATATAAGTCTCAGGGCCTGGACTGTGGTGTGTCTGTGTATATATATAAGTCTCAGGGCCTGGACTGTGGTGAGTGTGTGTGTATATATATAAGTATCAGGGCCTGGACTGTGGTGTGTGTGTGTATATATATATAAGTATCAGGGCCTGGACTGTGTTGTGTGTGTATATATATAAGTCTCAGGGTCTGGACTGTGGTGTGTGTGTGTATATATATAAGTCTCAGGGTCTGGACTGTGGTGTGTGTGTATATATATAAGTCTCAGGGCCTGGAATGTGGTGTGTGTGTGTATATATATATAGGTCTCAGGGTCTGGACTGTGGTGTGTGTGTATATATAAATCTCAGGGCCTGGACTGTGGTGTGTGTGTGTATGTATATAAGTCTCAGGGCCTGGACTGTGGTGAGTGTGTGTGTATATATATAAGTCTCAGGGCCTGGACTGTGGTGTGTGTGTATATATATAAGTCTCAGGGTCTGGACTGTGGTGTGTGTGTGTATATATATAAGTCTCAGGGCCTGGACTGTGGTGAGTGTGTGTGTATATATATAAGTCTCAGGGCCTGGACTGTGGTGTGTGTGTATATATATAAGTCTCAGGGTCTGGACTGTGGTGTGTGTGTGTATATATATAAGTCTCAGGGTCTGGACTGTGGTGTGTGTGTATATATATAAGTCTCAGGGCCTGGACTGTGGTGTGTGTGTGTGTATATATAAGTCTCAGGGTCTGGACTGTGGTGTGTGTGTATATATATAAGTCTCAGGGCCTGGACTGTGGTGTGTGTGTGTATATATATAAGTCTCAGGGTCTGGACTGTGGTGTGTGTGTATATATAAGTCTCATGGCCTGGACTGTGGTGTGTGTGTATATATATAAGTCTCAGTGTCTGGACTGTGGTGTGTGTGTATATATATAAGTCTCAGGGCCTGGACTGTGGTGTGTGTGTGTGTATATATAAGTCTCAGGGTCTGGACTGTGGTGTGTGTGTGTATATATATAAGTCTCAGGGTCTTGACTGTGGTGTGTGTGTGTATATATATAAGTCTCAGGGTCTGGACTGTGGTGTGTGTGTATATATATAAGTCTCAGGGCCTGGACTGTGGTGTGTGTGTGTGTATATATAAGTCTCAGGGTCTGGACTGTGGTGTGTATGTGTATATATATATAAGTCTCAGGGTCTGGACTGTGGTGTGTGTGTATATATATATAAGTCTCAGGGTCTGGACTGTGGTGTGTGTGTGTGTATATATAAGTCTCAGGGTCTGGACTGTGGTGTGTGTGTATATATATGAGTCTCAGGGCCTGGACTGTGGTGTGTGTGTGTGTATATATATAAGTCTCAGGGTCTGGACTGTGGTGTGTGTGTATATATATATAAGTCTCAGGGTCTGGACTGTGGTGTGTGTGTATATATATATAAGTCTGAGGGCCTGGACTGTGGTGTGTGTGTGTATATATATAAGTCTCAGGGTCTGGACTGTGGTGTGTGTGTGTATATATATAAGTCTCAGGGTCTGGACTGTGGTGTGTGTGTGTATATATATATAAGTCTCAGTGCCTGGACTGTGGTGTGAGTGTGTATATATATAAGTCTCAGGGCATGGACTGTGGTGTGTGTGTGTATATATATAAGTATCAGGTCCTGGACTGTGGTGAGTGTCTGTATATATAAGTCTCAGGGCCTGGACTGTGGTGTGTGTGTGTATATATATAAGTCTCAGGGTCTGGACTGTGGTGTGTGTGTATATATATATAAGTATCAGGGCCTGGTCTGTGGTGAGTGTGTGTATATATAAGTCTCAGGGCCTGGACTGTGGTGTGTGTGTGTATATATATAAGTCTCAGGGTCTGGACTGTGGTGTGTGTGTATATATATAAGTCTCAGGGCCTGGACTGTGGTGTGTGTGTGTGTATATATAAGTCTCAGGGCCTGGACTGTGGTGTGTGTGTGTATATATATATATAAGTCTCAGGGCCTGGACTGTGGTGTGTGTGTGTGTATATATAAGTCTCAGGGCCTGGACTGTGGTGTGTGTGTGTATATATATAAGTATCAGGGCCTGGACTGTGGTGTGCGTGTGTATATATAAGTCTCAGGGCCTGGACTGTGGTGTGTGTGTGTATATATATAAGTATCAGGGTCTGGACTGTGGTGTGTGTGTATATATATAAGTCTCAGGGTCTGGACTGTGGTTTGTGTGTGTATATATAAGTCTCAGGGCCTGGACTGTGGTGTGTGTGTGTATATATATAAGTCTCAGGGCCTGGACTGTGGTGAGTGTGTGTATATATATAAGTCTCAGGGCCTGGACTGTGGTGTGTGTGTGTATATATATAAGTCTCAGGGTCTCGACTGTGGTGTGTGTGTATATATATATAAGTCTCAGGGCCTGGACTGTGGTGTGTGTGTGTATATATATAAGTCTCAGGGTCTGGACTGTGGTGTGTGTGTATATATATAAGTCTCAGGGCCTGGACTGTGGTGTGTGTGTGTATATATATAAGTCTCAGGGTCTGGACTGTGGTGTGTGTGTATATATAAGACTCAGGGCCTGGACTGTGGTGTGTGTGTGTATATATATAAGTCTCAGGGTCTGGACTATGGTGTGTGTGTATATATATAAGTCTCAGGGCCTGGACTGTGGTGTGTGTGTGTATATATATAAGTCTCAGGGTCTCGACTGTGGTGTGTGTGTATATATATATAAGTCTCAGGGCCTGGACTGTGGTGTGTGTGTGTATATATATAAGTCTCAGGGTCTGGACTGTGGTGTGTGTGTATATATATAAGTCTCAGGGCCTGGACTGTGGTGTGTGTGTGTATATATATAAGTCTCAGGGTCTGGACTGTGGTGTGTGTGTATATATATAAAAGTCTCTGGGCATGGACTGTGGTGAGTGTGTGTGTATATATATAAGTCTCAGGGTCTGGACTATGGTGTGTGTGTATATATATATAAATCTCAGGGCCCGGACTGTGGTGTGTGTGCGTATATATATAAGTCTCAGGGTCTGGACTGTGGTGTGTGTGTATATATATAAGTCTCTGGGTCTGGACTGTGGTGTGTGTGTGTATATATATAAGTCTCAGGGTCTGGACTGTGGTGTGTGTGTGTATATATATATATATAAGTCTCAGGGCCTGGACTGTGGAGTGTGTTTGTATATATATAAGTCTCAGGGTCTGGACTGTGGTGTGTGTGTATATATAAGTCTCAGGGCCTGGACTGTGGTGTGTGTGTGTATATATATAAGTCTCAGGGCCTGGACTGTAGTGTGTGTGTGTATATATATAAGTCTCAGGGCCTGGACTGTAGTGTGTGTGTGTATATATATAAGTCTCAGTGCCTGGACTGTGGTGTGTGTGTGTATATATATAAGTCTCAGGCCTGGACTGTGGTGTGTGTGTGTATATATATATAAGTCTCAGGGTCTGGACTGTGGTGTGTGTGTGTATATATATAAGTCTCAGGGCCTGGACTGTGGTGTGTGTGTGTGTATATATATAAGTATCAGGGCATGGACTGTGGTGTGTGTGTGTATATATATAAGTCTCAGGGCCTGGACTGTGGTGTGTGTGTGTATATATATAAGTCTCAGGGTCTGGACTGTGGTGTGTGTGTGTGTATATATATAAGTCTCAGGGCCTGGACTGTGGTGTGTGTGTGTATATATATAAGTCTCAGGGCCTGGACTGTGGTGTGTGTGTGTGTATATATATAAGTCTCAGGGCCTGGACTGTGGTGTGTGTGTATATATATATAAGTCTCAGGGCCTGGACTGTGGTGTGTGTGTGTATATATATATAAGTCTCAGGGCCTGGACTGTGGTGTGTGTGTGTATATATATATAAGTCTCAGGGTCTGGACTGTGGTGTGTGTGTATATATATATAAGTCTCAGGGTCTGGACTGTGGTGTGTGTGTGTGTATATATAAGTCTCAGGGTCTGGACTGTGGTGTGTGTGTATATATATAAGTCTCAGGGCCTGGACTGTGGTGTGTGTGTGTATATATATAAGTCTCAGGGTCTGGACTGTGGTGTGTGTGTATATATATATAAGTCTCAGGGTCTGGACTGTGGTGTGTGTGTATATATATATAAGTCTGAGGGCCTGGACTGTGGTGTGTGTGTGTATATATATAAGTCTCAGGGTCTGGACTGTGGTGTGTGTGTGTGTATATATAAGTCTCAGGGTCTGGACTGTGGTGTGTGTGTGTATATATATATAAGTCTCAGTGCCTGGACTGTGGTGTGAGTGTGTATATATATAAGTCTCAGGGCATGGACTGTGGTGTGTGTGTGTATATATATAAGTATCAGGGCCTGGACTGTGGTGAGTGTGTGTATATATAAGTCTCAGGGCCTGGACTGTGGTGTGTGTGTGTATATATATAAGTCTCAGGGTCTGGACTGTGGTGTGTGTGTATATATATATAAGTATCAGGGCCTGGTCTGTGGTGAGTGTGTGTATATATAAGTCTCAGGGCCTGGACTGTGGTGTGTGTGTGTATATATATAAGTCTCAGGGTCTGGACTGTGGTGTGTGTGTATATATATAAGTCTCAGGGCCTGGACTGTGGTGTGTGTGTGTGTGTATATATAAGTCTCAGGGCCTGGACTGTGGTGTGTGTGTGTATATATATATATAAGTCTCAGGGCCTGGACTGTGGTGTGTGTGTGTATATATATATATAAGTCTCAGGGCCTGGACTGTGGTGTGTGTGTGTATATATATAAGTATCAGGGCCTGGACTGTGGTGTGTGTGTGTATATATAAGTCTCAGGGCCTGGACTGTGGTGTGTGTGTGTATATATATAAGTATCAGGGTCTGGACTGTGGTGTGTGTGTATATATATAAGTCTCAGGGTCTGGACTGTGGTTTGTGTGTGTATATATAAGTCTCAGGGCCTGGACTGTGGTGTGTGTGTGTATATATATAAGTCTCAGGGCCTGGACTGTGGTGAGTGTGTGTATATATATAAGTCTCAGGGCCTGGACTGTGGTGTGTGTGTGTATATATATAAGTCTCAGGGTCTCGACTGTGGTGTGTGTGTATATATATATAAGTCTCAGGGCCTGGACTGTGGTGTGTGTTGGTATATATATAAGTCTCAGGGTCTGGACTGTGGTGTGTGTGTATATATATAAGTCTCAGGGCCTGGACTGTGGTGTGTGTGTGTATATATATAAGTCTCAGGGTCTGGACTGTGGTGTGTGTGTGTATATATATAAGTCTCAGGGCCTGGACTGTGGTGTGTGTTGGTATATATATAAGTCTCAGGGTCTGGACTGTGGTGTGTGTGTATATATATAAGTCTCAGGGCCTGGACTGTGGTGTGTGTGTGTATATATATAAGTCTCAGGGCCTGGACTGTGGTGTGTGTGTGTATATATATAAGTCTCAGGGTCTGGACTGTGGTGTGTGTGTGTATATATATAAGTCTCAGGGTCTGGACTGTGGTGTGTGTGTATATATAAGACTCAGGGCCTGGACTGTGGTGTGTGTGTGTATATATATAAGTCTCAGGGTCTGGACTGTGGTGTGTGTGTGTATATATATAAGTCTCAGGGTCTGGACTGTGGTGTGTGTGTATATATATAAGTCTCAGGGCCTGCACTGTGGTGTGTGTGTGTATATATATAAGTCTCAGGGCCTGGACTGTGGTGTGTGTGTGTATATATATAAGTCTCAGGGTCTGGACTGTGGTGTGTGTGTATATATATATAAGTCTCTGGGCATGGACTGTGGTGAGTGTGTGTGTATATATATATAAGTCTCAGGGTCTGGACTGTGGTGTGTGTGTATATATATAAGTCTCTGGGTCTGGACTTTGGTGTGTGTGTGTATATATATAAGTCTCAGGGTCTGGACTGTGGTGTGTGTGTGTATATATATATATATAAGTCTCAGGGCCTGGACTGTGGTGTGTGTTTGTATATATATAAGTCTCAGGGTCTGGACTGTGGTGTGTGTGTATATATAAGTCTCAGGGCCTGGACTGTGGTGTGTGTGTGTATATATATAAGTCTCAGGGCCTGGACTGTAGTGTGTGTGTGTATATATATAAGTCTCAGGGCCTAGACTGTGGTGTGTGTGTGTGTATATATAAGTCTCAGGGTCTGGACTGTGGTGTGTGTGTGTGTATATATAAGTCTCAGGGTCTGGACTGTGGTGTGTGTGTATATATATAAGTCTCAGGGCCTGGACTGTGGTGTGTGTGTGTATATATATAAGTCTCAGGGTCTGGACTGTGGTGTGTGTGTATATATATATAAGTCTCAGGGTCTGGACTGTGGTGTGTGTGTATATATATATAAGTCTGAGGGCCTGGACTGTGGTGTGTGTGTGTATATATATAAGTCTCAGGGTCTGGACTGTGGTGTGTGTGTGTGTATATATAAGTCTCAGGGTCTGGACTGTGGTGTGTGTGTGTATATATATATAAGTCTCAGTGCCTGGACTGTGGTGTGAGTGTGTATATATATAAGTCTCAGGGCATGGACTGTGGTGTGTGTGTGTATATATATAAGTATCAGGGCCTGGACTGTGGTGAGTGTGTGTATATATAAGTCTCAGGGCCTGGACTGTGGTGTGTGTGTGTATATATATAAGTCTCAGGGTCTGGACTGTGGTGTGTGTGTATATATATATAAGTATCAGGGCCTGGTCTGTGGTGAGTGTGTGTATATATAAGTCTCAGGGCCTGGACTGTGGTGTGTGTGTGTATATATATAAGTCTCAGGGTCTGGACTGTGGTGTGTGTGTATATATATAAGTCTCAGGGCCTGGACTGTGGTGTGTGTGTGTGTGTATATATAAGTCTCAGGGCCTGGACTGTGGTGTGTGTGTGTATATATATATATAAGTCTCAGGGCCTGGACTGTGGTGTGTGTGTGTATATATATATATAAGTCTCAGGGCCTGGACTGTGGTGTGTGTGTGTATATATATAAGTATCAGGGCCTGGACTGTGGTGTGTGTGTGTATATATAAGTCTCAGGGCCTGGACTGTGGTGTGTGTGTGTATATATATAAGTATCAGGGTCTGGACTGTGGTGTGTGTGTATATATATAAGTCTCAGGGTCTGGACTGTGGTTTGTGTGTGTATATATAAGTCTCAGGGCCTGGACTGTGGTGTGTGTGTGTATATATATAAGTCTCAGGGCCTGGACTGTGGTGAGTGTGTGTATATATATAAGTCTCAGGGCCTGGACTGTGGTGTGTGTGTGTATATATATAAGTCTCAGGGTCTCGACTGTGGTGTGTGTGTATATATATATAAGTCTCAGGGCCTGGACTGTGGTGTGTGTTGGTATATATATAAGTCTCAGGGTCTGGACTGTGGTGTGTGTGTATATATATAAGTCTCAGGGCCTGGACTGTGGTGTGTGTGTGTATATATATAAGTCTCAGGGTCTGGACTGTGGTGTGTGTGTGTATATATATAAGTCTCAGGGCCTGGACTGTGGTGTGTGTTGGTATATATATAAGTCTCAGGGTCTGGACTGTGGTGTGTGTGTATATATATAAGTCTCAGGGCCTGGACTGTGGTGTGTGTGTGTATATATATAAGTCTCAGGGCCTGGACTGTGGTGTGTGTGTGTATATATATAAGTCTCAGGGTCTGGACTGTGGTGTGTGTGTGTATATATATAAGTCTCAGGGTCTGGACTGTGGTGTGTGTGTATATATAAGACTCAGGGCCTGGACTGTGGTGTGTGTGTGTATATATATAAGTCTCAGGGTCTGGACTGTGGTGTGTGTGTGTATATATATAAGTCTCAGGGTCTGGACTGTGGTGTGTGTGTATATATATAAGTCTCAGGGCCTGCACTGTGGTGTGTGTGTGTATATATATAAGTCTCAGGGCCTGGACTGTGGTGTGTGTGTGTATATATATAAGTCTCAGGGTCTGGACTGTGGTGTGTGTGTATATATATATAAGTCTCTGGGCATGGACTGTGGTGAGTGTGTGTGTATATATATATAAGTCTCAGGGTCTGGACTGTGGTGTGTGTGTATATATATAAGTCTCTGGGTCTGGACTTTGGTGTGTGTGTGTATATATATAAGTCTCAGGGTCTGGACTGTGGTGTGTGTGTGTATATATATATATAAGTCTCAGGGCCTGGACTGTGGTGTGTGTTTGTATATATATAAGTCTCAGGGTCTGGACTGTGGTGTGTGTGTATATATAAGTCTCAGGGCCTGGACTGTGGTGTGTGTGTGTATATATATAAGTCTCAGGGCCTGGACTGTAGTGTGTGTGTGTATATATATAAGTCTCAGGGCCTAGACTGTGGTGTGTGTGTGTGTATATATATAAGTCTCAGGGCCTGGACTGTAGTGTGTGTGTGTATATATATAAGTCTCAGTGCCTGGACTGTGGTGTGTGTGTGTATATATATAAGTCTCAGGCCTGGACTGTGGTGTGTGTGTGTATATATATATAAGTCTCAGGGTCTGGACTGTGGTGTGTGTGTGTATATATATAAATCTCAGGGCCTGGACTGTGGTGTGTGTGTGTGTATATATATAAGTATCAGGGCATGGACTGTGGTGTGTGTGTGTATATATATAAGTCTCAGGGCCTGGACTGTGGTGTGTGTGTGTATATATATAAGTCTCAGGGTCTGGACTGTGGTGTGTGTGTGTGTATATATATAAGTCTCAGGGCCTGGACTGTGGTGTGTGTGTGTATATATATAAGTCTCAGGGCCTGGACTGTGGTGTGTGTGTGTGTATATATATAAGTCTCAGGGCCTGGACTGTGGTGTGTGTGTATATATATATATAAGTCTCAGGGCCTGGACTGTGGTGTGTGTGTGTATATATATATAAGTATCAGGGCCTGGACTGTGGTGTGTGTGTGTATATATATATATAAGTCTCAGGGCCTGGACTGTGGTGTGTGTGTGTATATATATATAAGTCTCAGGGCCTGGACTGTGGTGTGTGTGTGTATATATATATAAGTCTCAGGGCCTGGACTGTGGTGTGTGTGTGTATATATATATAAGTCTCAGGGCCTGGACTGTGGTGTGTGTGTATATATATATAAGTCTCAGGGCCTGGACTGTGGTGTGTGTGTGTATATATATATAAGTCTCAGGGCCTGGACTGTGGTGTGTGTGTGTGTATATATATAAGTCTCAGGGTCTGGACTGTGGTGTGTGTATATATATATAAGTCTCAGGGGCTGGACTGTGGTGTGTGTGTGTATATAATAAAGTCTCAGGGCCTGGACTGTGGTGTGTGTGTGTGTATATATAAGTCTCAGGGCCTGGACTGTGGTGTGTGTGTGTGTATATATAAGTCTCAGGGCCTGGACTGTGGTGTGTGTGTGTATATATATAAGTCTCAGGGCCTGGACTGTGGTGTGTGTGTGTATATATATAAGTCTCAGGGTCTGGACTGTGGTGTGTGTGTGTGTATATATAAGTCTCAGGGCCTGGACTGTGGTGTGTGTGTGTGTATATATAAGTCTCAGGGTCTGGACTGTGGTGTGTGTGTGTGTATATATAAGTCTCAGGGCCTGGACTGTGGTGTGTGTGTGTATATATATAAGTCTCAGGGCCTGGACTGTGGTGTGTGTGTGTATATATATATAAGTCTCAGGGCCTGGACTGTGGTGTGTGTGTGTATATATATATAAGTCTCAGGGCCTGGACTGTGGTGTGTGTGTATATATATATATAAGTCTCAGGGCCTGGACTGTGGTGTGTGTGTGTGTATATATAAGTCTCAGGGCCTGGACTGTGGTGTGTGTGTGTATATATATAAGTCTCAGGGCCTGGACTGTGGTGTGTGTGTGTATATATATATAAGTCTCAGGGCCTGGACTGTGGTGTGTGTGTGTATATATATATAAGTCTCAGGGCCTGGACTGTGGTGTGTGTGTATATATATATATAAGTCTCAGGGCCTGGTCTGTGGTGAGTGTGTGTATATATAAGTCTCAGGGCCTGGACTGTGGTGTGTGTGTGTATATATATAAGTCTCAGGGTCTGGACTGTGGTGTGTGTGTATATATATAAGTCTCAGGGCCTGGACTGTGGTGTGTGTGTGTGTATATATAAGTCTCAGGGCCTGGACTGTGGTGTGTGTGTGTATATATATATATAAGTCTCAGGGCCTGGACTGTGGTGTGTGTGTGTGTATATATAAGTCTCAGGGCCTGGACTGTGGTGTGTGTGTGTATATATATAAGTATCAGGGCCTGGACTGTGGTGTGCGTGTGTATATATAAGTCTCAGGGCCTGGACTGTGGTGTGTGTGTGTATATATATAAGTATCAGGGTCTGGACTGTGGTGTGTGTGTATATATATAAGTCTCAGGGTCTGGACTGTGGTTTGTGTGTGTATATATAAGTCTCAGGGCCTGGACTGTGGTGTGTGTGTGTATATATATAAGTCTCAGGGCCTGGACTGTGGTGAGTGTGTGTATATATATAAGTCTCAGGGCCTGGACTGTGGTGTGTGTGTGTATATATATAAGTCTCAGGGTCTCGACTGTGGTGTGTGTGTATATATATATAAGTCTCAGGGCCTGGACTGTGGTGTGTGTGTGTATATATATAAGTCTCAGGGTCTGGACTGTGGTGTGTGTGTATATATATAAGTCTCAGGGCCTGGACTGTGGTGTGTGTGTGTATATATATAAGTCTCAGGGTCTGGACTGTGGTGTGTGTGTATATATAAGACTCAGGGCCTGGACTGTGGTGTGTGTGTGTATATATATAAGTCTCAGGGTCTGGACTATGGTGTGTGTGTATATATATAAGTCTCAGGGCCTGGACTGTGGTGTGTGTGTGTATATATATAAGTCTCAGGGTCTCGACTGTGGTGTGTGTGTATATATATATAAGTCTCAGGGCCTGGACTGTGGTGTGTGTGTGTATATATATAAGTCTCAGGGTCTGGACTGTGGTGTGTGTGTATATATATAAGTCTCAGGGCCTGGACTGTGGTGTGTGTGTGTATATATATAAGTCTCAGGGTCTGGACTGTGGTGTGTGTGTATATATATAAAAGTCTCTGGGCATGGACTGTGGTGAGTGTGTGTGTATATATATAAGTCTCAGGGTCTGGACTATGGTGTGTGTGTATATATATATAAATCTCAGGGCCCGGACTGTGGTGTGTGTGCGTATATATATAAGTCTCAGGGTCTGGACTGTGGTGTGTGTGTATATATATAAGTCTCTGGGTCTGGACTGTGGTGTGTGTGTGTATATATATAAGTCTCAGGGTCTGGACTGTGGTGTGTGTGTGTATATATATATATATAAGTCTCAGGGCCTGGACTGTGGAGTGTGTTTGTATATATATAAGTCTCAGGGTCTGGACTGTGGTGTGTGTGTATATATAAGTCTCAGGGCCTGGACTGTGGTGTGTGTGTGTATATATATAAGTCTCAGGGCCTGGACTGTAGTGTGTGTGTGTATATATATAAGTCTCAGGGCCTGGACTGTAGTGTGTGTGTGTATATATATAAGTCTCAGTGCCTGGACTGTGGTGTGTGTGTGTATATATATAAGTCTCAGGCCTGGACTGTGGTGTGTGTGTGTATATATATATAAGTCTCAGGGTCTGGACTGTGGTGTGTGTGTGTATATATATAAGTCTCAGGGCCTGGACTGTGGTGTGTGTGTGTGTATATATATAAGTATCAGGGCATGGACTGTGGTGTGTGTGTGTATATATATAAGTCTCAGGGCCTGGACTGTGGTGTGTGTGTGTATATATATAAGTCTCAGGGTCTGGACTGTGGTGTGTGTGTGTGTATATATATAAGTCTCAGGGCCTGGACTGTGGTGTGTGTGTGTATATATATAAGTCTCAGGGCCTGGACTGTGGTGTGTGTGTGTGTATATATATAAGTCTCAGGGCCTGGACTGTGGTGTGTGTGTATATATATATAAGTCTCAGGGCCTGGACTGTGGTGTGTGTGTGTATATATATATAAGTCTCAGGGCCTGGACGGTGGTGTGTGTGTGTATATATATATAAGTCTCAGGGTCTGGACTGTGGTGTGTGTGTATATATATATAAGTCTCAGGGTCTGGACTGTGGTGTGTGTGTGTGTATATATAAGTCTCAGGGTCTGGACTGTGGTGTGTGTGTATATATATAAGTCTCAGGGCCTGGACTGTGGTGTGTGTGTGTATATATATAAGTCTCAGGGTCTGGACTGTGGTGTGTGTGTATATATATATAAGTCTCAGGGTCTGGACTGTGGTGTGTGTGTATATATATATAAGTCTGAGGGCCTGGACTGTGGTGTGTGTGTGTATATATATAAGTCTCAGGGTCTGGACTGTGGTGTGTGTGTGTGTATATATAAGTCTCAGGGTCTGGACTGTGGTGTGTGTGTGTATATATATATAAGTCTCAGTGCCTGGACTGTGGTGTGAGTGTGTATATATATAAGTCTCAGGGCATGGACTGTGGTGTGTGTGTGTATATATATAAGTATCAGGGCCTGGACTGTGGTGAGTGTGTGTATATATAAGTCTCAGGGCCTGGACTGTGGTGTGTGTGTGTATATATATAAGTCTCAGGGTCTGGACTGTGGTGTGTGTGTATATATATATAAGTATCAGGGCCTGGTCTGTGGTGAGTGTGTGTATATATAAGTCTCAGGGCCTGGACTGTGGTGTGTGTGTGTATATATATAAGTCTCAGGGTCTGGACTGTGGTGTGTGTGTATATATATAAGTCTCAGGGCCTGGACTGTGGTGTGTGTGTGTGTGTATATATAAGTCTCAGGGCCTGGACTGTGGTGTGTGTGTGTATATATATATATAAGTCTCAGGGCCTGGACTGTGGTGTGTGTGTGTATATATATATATAAGTCTCAGGGCCTGGACTGTGGTGTGTGTGTGTATATATATAAGTATCAGGGCCTGGACTGTGGTGTGTGTGTGTATATATAAGTCTCAGGGCCTGGACTGTGGTGTGTGTGTGTATATATATAAGTATCAGGGTCTGGACTGTGGTGTGTGTGTATATATATAAGTCTCAGGGTCTGGACTGTGGTTTGTGTGTGTATATATAAGTCTCAGGGCCTGGACTGTGGTGTGTGTGTGTATATATATAAGTCTCAGGGCCTGGACTGTGGTGAGTGTGTGTATATATATAAGTCTCAGGGCCTGGACTGTGGTGTGTGTGTGTATATATATAAGTCTCAGGGTCTCGACTGTGGTGTGTGTGTATATATATATAAGTCTCAGGGCCTGGACTGTGGTGTGTGTTGGTATATATATAAGTCTCAGGGTCTGGACTGTGGTGTGTGTGTATATATATAAGTCTCAGGGCCTGGACTGTGGTGTGTGTGTGTATATATATAAGTCTCAGGGTCTGGACTGTGGTGTGTGTGTGTATATATATAAGTCTCAGGGCCTGGACTGTGGTGTGTGTTGGTATATATATAAGTCTCAGGGTCTGGACTGTGGTGTGTGTGTATATATATAAGTCTCAGGGCCTGGACTGTGGTGTGTGTGTGTATATATATAAGTCTCAGGGCCTGGACTGTGGTGTGTGTGTGTATATATATAAGTCTCAGGGTCTGGACTGTGGTGTGTGTGTGTATATATATAAGTCTCAGGGTCTGGACTGTGGTGTGTGTGTATATATAAGACTCAGGGCCTGGACTGTGGTGTGTGTGTGTATATATATAAGTCTCAGGGTCTGGACTGTGGTGTGTGTGTGTATATATATAAGTCTCAGGGTCTGGACTGTGGTGTGTGTGTATATATATAAGTCTCAGGGCCTGCACTGTGGTGTGTGTGTGTATATATATAAGTCTCAGGGCCTGGACTGTGGTGTGTGTGTGTATATATATAAGTCTCAGGGTCTGGACTGTGGTGTGTGTGTATATATATATAAGTCTCTGGGCATGGACTGTGGTGAGTGTGTGTGTATATATATATAAGTCTCAGGGTCTGGACTGTGGTGTGTGTGTATATATATAAGTCTCTGGGTCTGGACTTTGGTGTGTGTGTGTATATATATAAGTCTCAGGGTCTGGACTGTGGTGTGTGTGTGTATATATATATATATATAAGTCTCAGGGCCTGGACTGTGGTGTGTGTTTGTATATATATAAGTCTCAGGGTCTGGACTGTGGTGTGTGTGTATATATAAGTCTCAGGGCCTGGACTGTGGTGTGTGTGTGTATATATATAAGTCTCAGGGCCTGGACTGTAGTGTGTGTGTGTATATATATAAGTCTCAGGGCCTAGACTGTGGTGTGTGTGTGTGTATATATATAAGTCTCAGGGCCTGGACTGTAGTGTGTGTGTGTATATATATAAGTCTCAGTGCCTGGACTGTGGTGTGTGTGTGTATATATATAAGTCTCAGGCCTGGACTGTGGTGTGTGTGTGTATATATATATAAGTCTCAGGGTCTGGACTGTGGTGTGTGTGTGTATATATATAAATCTCAGGGCCTGGACTGTGGTGTGTGTGTGTGTATATATATAAGTATCAGGGCATGGACTGTGGTGTGTGTGTGTATATATATAAGTCTCAGGGCCTGGACTGTGGTGTGTGTGTGTATATATATAAGTCTCAGGGTCTGGACTGTGGTGTGTGTGTGTGTATATATATAAGTCTCAGGGCCTGGACTGTGGTGTGTGTGTGTATATATATAAGTCTCAGGGCCTGGACTGTGGTGTGTGTGTGTGTATATATATAAGTCTCAGGGCCTGGACTGTGGTGTGTGTGTATATATATATATAAGTCTCAGGGCCTGGACTGTGGTGTGTGTGTGTATATATATATAAGTATCAGGGCCTGGACTGTGGTGTGTGTGTGTATATATATATATAAGTCTCAGGGCCTGGACTGTGGTGTGTGTGTGTATATATATATAAGTCTCAGGGCCTGGACTGTGGTGTGTGTGTGTATATATATATAAGTCTCAGGGCCTGGACTGTGGTGTGTGTGTGTATATATATATAAGTCTCAGGGCCTGGACTGTGGTGTGTGTGTATATATATATAAGTCTCAGGGCCTGGACTGTGGTGTGTGTGTGTATATATATATAAGTCTCAGGGCCTGGACTGTGGTGTGTGTGTGTGTATATATATAAGTCTCAGGGTCTGGACTGTGGTGTGTGTATATATATATAAGTCTCAGGGGCTGGACTGTGGTGTGTGTGTGTATATAATAAAGTCTCAGGGCCTGGACTGTGGTGTGTGTGTGTGTATATATAAGTCTCAGGGCCTGGACTGTGGTGTGTGTGTGTGTATATATAAGTCTCAGGGCCTGGACTGTGGTGTGTGTGTGTATATATATAAGTCTCAGGGCCTGGACTGTGGTGTGTGTGTGTATATATATAAGTCTCAGGGTCTGGACTGTGGTGTGTGTGTGTGTATATATAAGTCTCAGGGCCTGGACTGTGGTGTGTGTGTGTGTATATATAAGTCTCAGGGTCTGGACTGTGGTGTGTGTGTGTGTATATATAAGTCTCAGGGCCTGGACTGTGGTGTGTGTGTGTATATATATAAGTCTCAGGGCCTGGACTGTGGTGTGTGTGTGTATATATATATAAGTCTCAGGGCCTGGACTGTGGTGTGTGTGTGTATATATATATATAAGTCTCAGGGCCTGGACTGTGGTGTGTGTGTATATATATATATAAGTCTCAGGGCCTGGACTGTGGTGTGTGTGTATATATATATAAGTCTCAGGGCCTGGACTGTGGTGTGTGTGTATATATATATAAGTCTCAGGGCCTGGACTGTGGTGTGTGTGTGTGTGTATATATATAAGTCTCAGGGCCTGGACTGTGCTGTGTGTGTGTATATATATAAGTCTCAGGGCCTGGACTGTGGTGTGTGTGTGTATATATATAAGTCTCAGTGCCTGGACTGTGGTGTGTGTGTGTATATATATAAGTCTCAGGGCCTGGACTGTGGTGTGTGTGTGTATATATATATAAGTCTCAGGGCCTGGACTGTGGTGTGTGTGTGTATATATATAAGTCTCAGGGCCTGGACTGTGCTGTGTGTGTGTATATATATAAGTCTCAGGGCCTGGACTGTGGTGTGTGTGTGTATATATATAAGTCTCAGTGCCTGGACTGTGGTGTGTGTGTGTATATATATAAGTCTCAGGGCCTGGACTGTGGTGTGTGTGTGTATATATATAAGTCTCAGGGTCTGGACTGTGGTGTTTGTGTGTATATATATATATAAGTCTCAGGGTCTGGACTGTGGTGTGTGTGTATATATATATATAAGTCTCAGGGTCTGGACTGTGGTGTGTGTGTGTATATATATAAGTCTCAGGGCCTGGACTGTGGTGTGTGTTTATATATATATAAGTCTCAGGGTCTGGACTGTGGTGTGTGTGTATATATATATATAAGTCTCAGTTCCTGGACTGTGGTGTGTGTGTGTATATATATATAAGTCTCAGTGCCTGGACTGTGGTGTGTGTGTGTATATATATATAAGTCTCAGGGTCTGGACTGTGGTGTGTGTGTATATATATATAAGTCTCAGTTCCTGGACTGTGGTGTGTGTGTGTATATATATATAAGTCTCAGTGCCTGGACTGTGGTGTGTGTGTGTATATATATAAGTCTCAGGTTCTGGACTGTGGTGTGTGTGTGTATATATATAAGTCTCAGGGTCTGGACTGTGGTGTGTGTGTATATATATAAGTCTCAGGGCCTGGACTGTGGTGTGTGTGTGTGTATATATATAAGTCTCAGGGCCTGGACTGTGGTGTGTGTGTGTGTGTATATATATAAGTCTCAGGGCCTGGACTGTGGTGTGTGTGTGTGTGTATATATATAAGTCTCAGGGCCTGGACTGTGGTGTGTGTGTGTATATATATAAGTCTCAGGGCCTGGACTGTGGTGTGTGTGTGTGTATATATATAAGTCTCAGGGCCTGGACTGTGGTGTGTGTGTAAATATATAAGTCTCAGGGCCTGGACTGTGGTGTGTGTGTATATATATAAGTCTCAGTGCCTGGACTGTGGTGTGTGTGTGTATATATATATAAGTCTCAGGGCCTGGACTGTGGTGTGTGTGTGTATATATATATAAGTCTCAGGGCCTGGGCTGTGGTGTGTGTGTGTATATATATAAGTCTCAGGTCTGGACTGTGGTGTGTGTGTATATATATAAGTCTCAGGTCTGGACTGTGGTGTGTGTGTATATATATAAGTCTCAGTGCCTGGACTGTGGTGTGTGTGTGTATATATATATAAGTCTCAGGGCCTGGACTGTGGTGTGTGTGTGTATATATATATATAGTCTCAGGGCCTGGACTGTGGTGTGTGTGTGTGTATATATATAAGTCTCAGTGCCTGGACTGTGGTGTGTGTGTGTATATATATATAAGTCTCAGGGCCTGGACTGTGGTGTGTGTATATATATATAAGTCTCAGTGCCTGGACTGTGGTGTGTGTGTGTATATATATATAAGTCTCAGGGCCTGGACTGTGGTGTGTGTGTGTATATATATATAAGTCTCTGGGCCTGGACTGTGGTGTGTGTGTATATATATAAGTCTCAGGGCCTGGACTGTGGTGTGTGTGTATATATATAAGTCTCAGGGCCTGGACTGTGTTGTGTGTGTATATATATATAAGTCTCAGGGTCTGGACTGTGGTGTGTGTGTGTGTATATATATAAGTCTCAGGGCCTGGACTGTGGTGTGTGTGTGTATATATATAAGTCTCAGGGCCTGGACTGTGTTGTGTGTGTATATATATATAAGTCTCAGGGTCTGGACTGTGGTGTGTGTGTGTGTATATATATAAGTCTCAGGGCCTGGACTGTGGTGTGTGTATGTGTATATATATAAGTCTCAGGGCCTGGACTGTGGTGTGTGTGTATATATATAAGTCTCAGGTTCTGGACTGTGGTGTGTGTGTATATATATATATATAAGTCTCAGGGTCTGGACTGTGGTGTGTGTGTGTGTATATATATAGGTCTCAGGGTCTGGACTGTGGTGTTTGTGTGTATATATATAAGTCTCAGGGCCTGGACTGTGGTGTGTGTGTGTATATATATATATAAGTCTCAGGGCATGGACTGTGGTGTGTGTGTGTATATATATAAGTCTCAGGTTCTGGACTGTGGTGTGTGTGTGTATATATATAAGTCTCAGGGTCTGGACTGTGGTGTGTGTGTGTATATATATATAAGTCTCAGGGCCTGGACTGTGGTGTGTGTGTGTATATATATAAGTCTCAGGGCCTGGACTGTGGTGTGTGTGTGTGTATATATATAAGTCTCAGGGCCTGGACTGTGGTGTGTGTGTGTATATATATAAGTCTCAGGGCCTGGACTGTGGTGTGTGTGTGTGTATATATATAAGTCTCTGGGCCTGGACAGTGGTGTGTGTGTGTATATATATATAAGTCTCAGTGCCTGGACTGTGGTGTGTGTGTGTATATATATATAAGTCTCAGGGTCTGGACTGTGGTGTGTGTGTGTGTGTATATATAAGTCTCAGGGCCTGGACTGTGGTGTGTGTGTGTATATATATAAGTCTCAGGGTCTGGACTGTGGTGTGTGTGTATATATATAAGTCTCAGGGCCTGGACTGTGGTGTGTGTGTGTGTATATATATAAGTCTCAGGGCCTGGACTGTGGTGTGTGTGTGTGTGTATATATATAAGTCTCAGGGCCTGGACTGTGGGGTGTGTGTGTGTGTATATATATAAGTCTCAGGGCCTGGACTGTGGTGTGTGTGTGTGTGTATATATATAAGTCTCAGGGCCTGGACTGTGGTGTGTGTGTGTGTGTATATATATAAGTCTCAGGGCCTGGACTGTGGTGTGTGTGTGTATATATATAAGTCTCAGGGCCTGGACTGTGGTGTGTGTGTGTGTATATATATAAGTCTCAGGGCCTGGACTGTGGTGTGTGTGTAAATATATAATCTCAGGGCCTGGACTGTGGTGTGTGTGTATATATATAAGTCTCAGTGCCTGGACTGTGGTGTGTGTGTGTATATATATATAAGTCTCAGGGCCTGGACTGTGGTGTGTGTGTGTATATATATATAAGTCTCAGGGCCTGGGCTGTGGTGTGTGTGTGTATATATATAAGTCTCAGGTCTGGACTGTGGTGGTTGTGTATATATATAAGTCTCAGTGCCTGGACTGTGGTGTGTGTGTGTATATATATATAAGTCTCAGGGCCTGGACTGTGGTGTGTGTGTGCATATATATATATAAGTCTCAGGGCCTGGACTGTGGTGTGTGTGTGTTTATATATATAAGTCTCAGTGCCTGGACTGTGGTGTGTGTGTGTATATATATATAAGTCTCAGGGCCTGGACTGTGGTGTGTGTATATATATATAAGTCTCAGTGCCTGGACTGTGGTGTGTGTGTGTATATATATATATAAGTCTCAGGGCCTGGACTGTGGTGTGTGTGTGTATATATATATAAGTCTCTGGGCCTGGACTGTGGTGTGTGTGTATATATATAAGTCTCAGGGCCTGGACTGTGGTGTGTGTGTATATATATAAGTCTCAGGGCCTGGACTGTGGCGTGTGTGTGTATATATATAAGTCTCAGGGCCTGGACTGTGTTGTGTGTGTATATATATATAAGTCTCAGGGTCTGGACTGTGGTATGTGTGTGTGTATATATATAAGTCTCAGGGCCTGGACTGTGGTGTGTGTGTGTGTATATATATAAGTCTCAGGGCCTGGACTGTGGTGTGTGCGTATATATATAAGTCTCAGGTTCTGGACTGTGGTGTGTGTGTATATATATATATATAAGTCTCAGGGTCTGGACTGTGGTGTGTGTGTGTGTATATATATAGGTCTCAGGGTCTGGACTGTGGTGTTTGTGTGTATATATATATAAGTCTCAGGGCCTGGACTGTGGTGTGTGTGTGTATATATATAAGTCTCAGGTTCTGGACTGTGGTGTGTGTGTGTATATATATAAGTCTCAGGGTCTGGACTGTGGTGTGTGTGTGTATATATATAAGTCTCAGGGCCTGGACTGTGGTGTGTGTGTGTATATATATAAGTCTCAGGGCCTGGACTGTGGTGTGTGTGTGTGTATATATATAAGTCTCAGGGCCTGGACTGTGGTGTGTGTGTGTATATATATAAGTCTCAGGGCCTGGACTGTGGTGTGTGTGTGTGTATATATATAAGTCTCTGGGCCTGGACAGTGGTGTGTGTGTGTATATATATATAAGTCTCAGTGCCTGGACTGTGGTGTGTGTGTGTATATATATATAAGTCTCAGGGTCTGGACTGTGGTGTGTGTGTGTGTGTATATATAAGTCTCAGGGCCTGGACTGTGGTGTGTGTGTGTATATATATAAGTCTCAGGGTCTGGACTGTGGTGTGTGTGTATATATATAAGTCTCAGGGCCTGGACTGTGGTGTGTGTGTGTGTATATATATAAGTCTCAGGGCCTGGACTGTGGTGTGTGTGTGTGTGTATATATATAAGTCTCAGGGCCTGGACTGTGGTGTGTGTGTGTGTGTATATATATAAGTCTCAGGGCCTGGACTGTGGTGTGTGTGTGTATATATATAAGTCTCAGGGCCTGGACTGTGGTGTGTGTGTGTGTATATATATAAGTCTCAGGGCCTGGACTGTGGTGTGTGTGTGTGTATATATATAAGTCTCAGGGCCTGGACTGTGGTGTGTGTGTATATATATAAGTCTCAGTGCCTGGACGGTGGTGTGTGTGTGTATATATATATAAGTCTCAGGGCCTGGACTGTGGTGTGTGTGTGTATATATATATAAGTCTCAGGGCCTGGGCTGTGGTGTGTGTGTGTATATATATAAGTCTCAGGTCTGGACTGTGGTGTGTGTGTATATATATAAGTCTCAGTGCCTGGACTGTGGTGTGTGTGTGTATATATATATAAGTCTCAGGGCCTGGACTGTGGTGTGTGTGTGTATATATATATATAAGTCTCAGGGCCTGGACTGTGGTGTGTGTGTGTGTATATATATAAGTCTCAGTGCCTGGACTGTGGTGTGTGTGTGTATATATATATAAGTCTCAGGGCCTGAACTGTGGTGTGTGTATATATATATAAGTCTCAGTGCCTGGACTGTGGTGTGTGTGTGTATATATATATAAGTCTCAGGGCCTGGACTGTGGTGTGTGTGTGTATATATATATAAGTCTCTGGGCCTGGACTGTGGTGTGTGTGTATATATATAAGTCTCAGGGCCTGGACTGTGGTGTGTGTGTATATATATAAGTCTCAGGGCCTGGACTGTGGTGTGTGTGTGTATATATATAAGTCTCAGGGCCTGGACTGTGTTGTGTGTGTATATATATATAAGTCTCAGGGTCTGGACTGTGGTGTGTGTGTGTGTATATATATAAGTCTCAGGGCCTGGACTGTGGTCTGTGTGTGTGTATATATATAAGTCTCAGGGCCTGGACTGTGGTGTGTGTGTATATATATAAGTCTCAGGTTCTGGACTGTGGTGTGTGTGTATATATATATATAAGTCTCAGGGTCTGGACTGTGGTGTGTGTGTGTGTATATATATAGGTCTCAGGGTCTGGACTGTGGTGTTTGTGTGTATATATATAAGTCTCAGGGCCTGGACTGTGGTGTGTGTGTGTATATATATAAGTCTCAGGTTCTGGACTGTGGTGTGTGTGTGTATATATATAAGTCTCAGGGTCTGGACTGTGGTGTGTGTGTGTATATATATAAGTCTCAGGGCCTGGACTGTGGTGTGTGTGTGTATATATATAAGTCTCAGGGCCTGGACTGTGGTGTGTGTGTGTGTATATATATAAGTCTCAGGGCCTGGACTGTGGTGTGTGTGTGTATATATATAAGTCTCAGGGCCTGGACTGTGGTGTGTGTGTGTGTATATATATAAGTCTCTGGGCCTGGACAGTGGTGTGTGTGTGTATATATATAAGTCTCAGGGCATGGACTGTGGTGTGTGTGTGTGTATATATATAAGGCTCAGGGCCTGGACTGTGGTGTGTGTGTGTATATATATAAGTATCAGGGCCTGGAATGTGGTGTGTGTGTGTATATAGAGAAGTCTCAGGTTCTGGACTGTGGTGTTTGTGTGTATATATATAAGTCTCAGGGCCTGGATTGTGGTGTGTGTGTGTATATATATAAGTCTCAGGGCCTGGACTGTGGTGTGTGTGTGTATATATATAAGTCTCAGGGTCTGGACTGTGGTGTTTGTGTGTATATATATAAGTCTCAGGGCCTGGACTGTGGTGTGTGTGTGTATATATATATATGTCTCAGGGCCTGGACTGTGGTGTGTGTGTGTATATATATAAGTCTCAGGGTCTGGACTGTGGTGTGTGTGTGTGTATATATAAGTCTCAGGGTCTGGACTGTGGTGTGTGTGTGTATATATATAAGTCTCAGGGTCTGGACTGTGGTGTGTGTGTGTGTATATATATAAGTCTCAGGGCCTGGACTGTGGTGTTTGTGTGTATATATATAAGTCTCAGGGACTGGACTGTGGTGTGTGTGTGTATATATATAAGTCTCAGATCTGGACTGTGGTGTGTGTGTGTGTATATATATAAGTCTCAGGTTCTGGACTGTGGTGTGTGTGTGTATATATATAAGTCTCAGGGCCTGGACTGTGGTGAGTGTGTGTGTATATATATAAGTCTCAGGGCCTGGACTGTGGTGTGTGTGAAAATATATATATATATATATATAAGTCTCAGGGCCTGGACTGTGGTGTGTGTGTATATATATATATAAGTCTCAGGGCCTGGACTGTGGTGTGTGTGTGTATATATATAAGTCTCAGGGCCTGGACTGTGGTGTGTGTGTGTGTATATATAAGTCACATGGCCTGGACTGTGGTGTGTGTGTGTGTGTATATATAAGTCACAGGGCCTGGACTGTGGTGTGTGTGTGTGTATATATAAGTCACAGGGCCTGGACTGTGGTGTGTGTGTGTGTATATATAAGTCACAGGGCCTGGACTGTGGTGTGTGTGTGTGTGTATATATATAAGTCTCAGGGCCTGGACTGTGGTGTGTGTGTGTATATATATAAGAGTCAGGGTCTGGACTGTGGTGTTCGTGTGTGTATATATATAAGTCTCAGGGCCTGGACTGTGGTGTGTGTGTGTGCATATATATAAGTCTCAGGGTCTGGACTGTGGTGTGTGTGTGTATATATATAAGTCTCAGGGCCTGGACTGTGGTGTGTGTGTGTGTATATATAAGTCACAGGGCCTGGACTGTGGTGTGTGTGTGTGTATATATAAGTCACAGGGCCTGGACTGTGGTGTGTGTGTGTATATATATAAGTCTCAGTGTCCGGACTGTGGTGTGTGTGTGTGTATATATAAGTCACAGGGCCTGGACTGTGGTGTGTGTGTGTGTATATATATAAGTCTCAGGGCCGGGACTGTGGTGTGTGTGTGTATATATATATAAGTCTCAGGGCCTGGACTGTGGTGTGTGTGTGTGTATATATATAAGTCTCAGGGTCTGGACTGTGGTGTGTTTGTGTGTATATATATAAGTCTCAGGGCCTGGACTGTGGTGTGTGTGTGTGTGTATATATATATAAGTCTCAGGGCCTGGACTGTGGTGTGTGTGTGTGTATATATAAGTCTCAGGGCCTGGACTGTGGTGTGTGTGTGTATATATATAAGTCTCTGGGCCTGGACTGTGGTGTGTGTATATATATATATATATATCGGTCTCAGGGCCTGGACTGTGGTGTGTGTGTGTATATATATAAGTCTCAGGGCATGGACTGTGGTGTGTGTGTATATATATATAAGTCTCAGGGCCTGGACTGTGGTGAGTGTGTGTATATATATAAAGTCTCAGGGCCTGGACTGTGGTGTGTGTGTGTATGTGTATATAAGTCTCAGGGCCTGGACTGTGGTGTGTGTGTGTATATATATAAGTCTCAGGGCCTGGACTGTGGTGTGTGTGTGTGTATATATAAGTCACATGGCCTGGACTGTGGTGTGTGTGTGTGTATATATAAGTCACAGGGCCTGGACTGTGGTGTTTGTGTGTGTATATATAAGTCACAGGGCCTGGACTGTGGTGTGTGTGTGTGTATATATAAGTCACAGGGCCTGGACTGTGGTGTGTGTGTGTGTATATATATAAGTCTCACGGCCTGGACTGTGGTGTGTGTGTGTATATATATAAGAGTCAGGGTCTGGACTGTGGTGTTCGTGTGTGTATATATATAAGTCTCAGGGCCTGGACTGTGGTGTGTGTGTGTGTGTATATATATATAAGTCTCAGGGCCTGGACTGTGGTGTGTGTGTGTGTATTTATAAGTCACAGGGCCTGGACTGTGGTGTGTGTGTGTGTATATATAAGTCACAGGGCCTGGACTGTGGTGTGTGTGTGTTTATATATAAAAGTCTCAGGGTCTGGACTGTGGTGTGTGTGTGTATATATATAAGTCTCAGGGCCTGGACTGTGGTGTGTGTGTGTGTATATATAAGTCACAGGGCCTGGACTGTGGTGTGTGTGTGTGTATATATAAGTCACAGTGCCTGGACTGTGGTGTGTGTGTGTGTATATATATAAGTCTCAGGGTCTGGACTGTGGTGTGTCTGTGTGTATATATAAGTCACAGGGCCTGGACTGTGGTGTGTGTGTGTGTATATATATAAGTCTCAGGGCCTGGACTGTGGTGTGTGTGTGTATATATATATAAGTCTCAGGGCCTGGACTGTGGTGTGTTTGTGTGTATATATATAAGTCTCAGGGCCTGGACTGTGGTGTGTGTGTGTGTGTATATATATATAAGTCTCAGGGCCTGGACTGTGGTGTGTGTGTGTGTATATATAAGTCTCAGGGCCTGGACTGTGGTGTGTGTGTGTAATATATAAGTCTCTGGGCCTGGACTGTGGTGTGTGTATATATATATATATATATCGGTCTCAGGGCCTGGACTGTGGTGTGTGTGTGTATATATATAAGTCTCAGGGCCTGGACTGTGGTGTGTGTGTGTATATATATAAGTCTCAGGGCCTGGACTGTGGTGTGTGTGTGTATATATATAAGTCTCAGGGCATGGACTGTGGTGTGTGTGTATATATATATAAGTCTCAGGGCCTGGACTGTGGTGAGTGTGTGTATATATATAAGTCTCAGGGCATGGACTGTGGTGTGTGTGTGTATGTATATATTAGTCTCAGGGCCTGGACTGTGGTGTGTGTGTGTATATATATAAGTCTCAGGGCCTGGACTGTGGTGTGTGTGTGTATATATATAAGTCTCAGGGCCTGGACTGTGGTGTGTGTGTGTATATATAGAAGTCTCAGGGCCTGGACTGTGGTGTGTGTGTGTATATATAGAAGTCTCAGGGCCTGGACTGTGGTGTGTGTGTATATATATATATAAGTTTCAGGGCCTGGACTGTGGTGTGTGTGTGTGTATATATATAAGTCTCAGGGCATGGACTGTGGTGTGTGTGTGTATATATATAAGTCTCAGGGCCTGGACTGTGGTGTGTGTGTGTATATATATAAGTCTCAGGGCCTGGACTGTGGTGTGTGTGTGTGTATATATAAGTCTCAGGGCCTGGACTGTGGTGTGTGTGTGTATATATATAAGTCTCAGGGCCTGGACTGTGGTTTGTGTGTGTATATATATAAGTCTCAGGGTCTGGACTGTGGTGTGTGTGTGTATATATATATAAGTATCAGGGCCTGGACTGTGGTGTGTGTGTGTATATATATAAGTCTCAGTGCCTGGACTGTGGTGTGTGTGTGTATATATATAAGTCTCAGGGCCTGGACTGTGGTGTGTGTGTATATATATATAAGTCTCAGGGCCTGGACTGTGGTGTGTGTGTGTATATATATAAGTCTCAGGGTCTGGACTGTGGTGTGTGTGTGTATATATATATAAGTCTCAGGGCCTGGACTGTGGTGTGTGTGTGTATATATATAAGTCTCAGGGCCTGGACTGTGGTGTGTGTGTGTATATATATAAGTCTCAGGGCCTGGACTGTGGTGTGTGTGTGTATATATATATAAGTATCAGGGCCTGGACTGTGGTGTGTGTGTGTAAATATATAAGTCTCAGGGCCTGGACTGTGGTGTGTGTGTGTATATATATAAGTCTCAGGGCCTGGACTGTGGTGTGTGTGTATATATATATAAGTCTCAGGGCCTGGACTGTGGTGTGTGTGTGTGTATATATATAAGTCTCAGGGCATGGACTGTGGTGTGTGTGTGTATATATATATATAAGTCTCAGGGCCTGGACTGTGGTGTGTGTGTATATATATATAAGTCTCAGGGCCTGGACTGTGGTGTGTGTGTGTATATATATATAAGTATCAGGGCCTGGACTGTGGTGTGTGTGTGCATATATATAAGTCTCAGGTTCTGGACTGTGGTGTGTGTGTGTATATATATATATAAGTCTCAGGGCCTGGACTGTGGTGTGTGTGTATATATATATAAGTCTCAGGGCCTGGACTGTGGTGTGTGTGTGTATATATATATAAGTATCAGGGCCTGGACTGTGGTGTGTGTGTGCATATATATAAGTCTCAGGGCCTGGACTGTGGTGTGTGTGTGTATATATATAAGTCGCAGGGCCTGGACTGTGGTGTGTGTGTATATATATATATATATAAGACTCAGGGCCTGGACTGTGGTGTGTGTGTGTATATATATAAGTATCAGGGCCTGGACTGTGTTGTGTGTGTGTATATATATAAGTCTCAGGGCCTGGACTGTGGTGTGTGTGTGTATATATATATATATAAGTATCAGGGCCTGGACTGTGGTGTGTGTGTGTATATATATAAGTCTCAGGGCCTGGACTGTGGTGTGTGTGTGTATATATATAAGTCTCAGGGCCTGGACTGTGGTGTGTGTATATATATATATAAGTATCAGGGCCTGGACTGTGGTGTGTGTGTGTATATATATAAGTCTCAGGGCATGGACTGTGGTGTGTGTGTGTATATATATAAGTCTCAGGGCCTGGACTGTGGTGTGTGTGTATATATATATAAGTCTCAGGGCCTGGACTGTGGTGTGTGTGTGTATATATATAAGTCTCAGGGCCTGGACTGTGGTGTGTGTGTGTATATATATAAGTCTCAGGGTCTGGACTGTGGTGTGTGTGTGTATATATATAAGTCTCAGGGCCTGGACTGTGGTGTGTGTGTGTATATATATAAGTCTCAGGGCCAGGACTGTGGTGTCTGTGTGTATATATATAAGTCTCAGGGCCTGGACTGTGGTGTGTGTGTGTATATATCTCAGTCTCAGGGCCAGGACTGTGGTGTGAGTGTGTATATATATATAAGTCTCAGGGCCTGGACTGTGGTGTGTGTGTGTATATATATAAGTCTCAGGGCGTGGACTGTGGTGTGTGTGTATATATATATAAGTCTCAGGGCCTGGACTGTGGTGAGTGTGTGTATATATATAAGTCTCAGGGCATGGACTGTGGTGTGTGTGTGTATATATATAAGTCTCAGGGCCTGGACTGTGGTGTGTGTGTGTATATATATAAGTCTCAGGGCCTGGACTGTGGTGTGTGTGTGTATATATATAAGTCTCAGGGCCTGGACTGTGGTGTGTGTGTATATATATATAAGTCTCAGGGCCTGGACTGTGGTGTGTGTGTGTATATATATATAAGTTTCAGGGCCTGGACTGTGGTGTGTGTGTGTATATCTATAAGTCTCAGGGCCTGGACTGTGGTGTGTGTGTATACATATATATATAAGTCTCAGGGCCTGGACTGTGGTGTATGTGTGTATATATATAAGTCTCAGGGCCTGGACTGTGGTGTCTGTGTGTATATATATAAGTCTCAGGGCCTGGACTGTGGTGTGTGTGTGTAAATATATAAGTCTCAGGGCCTGGACTGTGGTGTGTGTGTGTGCATATATAAGTCTCAGGGCCTGGACTGTGGTGTGTGTGTGTATATATATATAAGTCTCAGGGCATGGACTGTGGTGCCTGTGTGTGTATATATATATAAGTCTCAGGGCCTGGACTGTGGTGTGTGTGTATATATATATGTCTCAGGGCCCGGACTGTGGTGTGTGTGTATATATATATAAGTCTCAGGGCCCGGACTGTGGTGTGTGTGTATATATATATAAGTCTCAGGGTCTGGACTGTGGTGTGTGTGTGTATATATATAAGTCTCAGGGCCTGGACTGTGGTGTCTGTGTGTATATATATAAGTCTCAGGGCCTGGACTGTGGTGTGTGTGTGTATATATTTAAGTCTCAGGGCCTGGACTGTGGTGTGTGTGTATATATATATAAGTCTCAGGGCCTGGACTGTGGTGAGTGTGTGTATATATATAAGTCTCAGGGCCTGGACTGTGGTGTGTGTGTATATATATATAAGTCTCAGGGCCTGGACTGTGGTGTGTGTGTGTATATATATAAGTCTCAGGGCCTGGACTGTGGTGTGTGTGTATATATATAAGTCTAAGGGCCTGGACTGTGGTGAGTGTGTGTATATATATATAAGTCTCAGGGCCTGGACTGTGGTGAGTGTGTGTATATATATATAAGTCTCAGGGCCTGGACTGTGGTGTGTGTGTATATATATATAAGTCTCAGGGCCTGGACTGTGGTGTGTGTGTGTGTATATATATAAGTCTCAGGGCCTGGACTGTGGTGTGTGTGTGTATATATATAAGTCTCAGGGCCTGGACTGTGGTGAGTGTGTGTATATATATATAAGTCTCAGGGCCTGGACTGTGATGTGTGTGTATATATATATAAGTCTCAGGGCCTGGACTGTGGTGTGTGTGTATATATATATATATAAGTCTCAGGGCCTGGACTGTGGTGAGTGTGTGTATATATATATAAGTCTCAGGGCCTGGACTGTGGTTTGTGTGTATATATATATAAGTCTCAGGGCCTGGATTGTGGTGTGTGTGTGTATATATATATAAGTCTCAGGGCCTGGACTGTGGTGTGTGTGTATATATATATATAAGTCTCAGGGCCTGGACTGTGGTGTGTGTGTGTATATATATAAGTCTCAGGGCCTGGACTGTGGTGTGTGTGTGTATATATATATAAGTCTCAGGGACTGGACTGTGGTGTGTGTGTGTATATATATAAGTCTCAGGGCCTGGACTGTGGTGTGTGTGTGTATGTATATATATAAGTCTCAGGGCCTGGACTGTGGTGTGTGTGTGTATATATATATATAAGTCTCAGGGCCTGGACTGTGGTGTGTGTGTGTATATATATAAGTCTCAGGGCCTGGACTGTGGTGTCTGTGTGTATATATATATAAGTCTCAGGGCCTGGACTGTGGTGTGTGTGTGTATATATATAAGTCTCAGGGCATGGACTGTGGTGTTTGTGTGTATATATATAAGTATCAGGGCATGGACTGTGGTGTGTGTGTGTATATATATAAGTCTCAGGGCCTGGACTGTGGTGTGTGTGTGTATATATATATATAAGTCTCAGGGCCTGGACTGTGGAGTGTGTGTGTATATATATAAGTCTCAGGGCCTGGACTGTGGTGTCTGTGTGTATATATATAAGTCTCAGGGCCTGGACTGTGGTGTCTGTGTGTATATATATAAGTCTCAGGGCCTGGACTGTGGTGTGTGTGTGTATATATATAAGTCTCAGGGCCTGGACTGTGGTGTGTGTGTGTATATATATAAGTCTCAGTGCCTGGACTGTGGTGTGTGTGTGTGTATATATATAAGTCTCAGGGCCTGGACTGTGGTGTGTGTGTATATATATATAAGTCTCAGGGCCTGGACTGTGGTGTGTGTGTGTGTATATATAATTCTCAGGGCCTGGACTGTGGTGTGTGTGTGTATATATATAAGTATCAGGGCCTGGACTGTGGTGTGTGTGTGTGTATATATATAAGTCTCAGGGCCTGGACTGTGGTGTGTGTGTGTATATATATAAGTATCAGGGCCTGGACTGTGGTGTGTGTATATATATATAAGTCTCAGGGCCTGGACTGTGGTGTGTGTGTGTATATGTATAAGTCTCAGGGCCTGGACTGTGGTGTGTGTGTGTATATATATAAGTCTCAGGGCCTGGACTGTGGTGTGTGTATATATATATAAGTCTCAGGGCCTGGACTGTGGTGTGTGTATATATATATATAAGTATCAGGGCCTGGACTGTGGTGTGTGTGTGTGTATATATATAAGTCTCAGGGCCTGGACTGTGGTGTGTGTGTGTATATATATAAGTATCAGGGCCTGGACTGTGGTGTGTGTATATATATATAAGTCTCAGGGCCTGGACTGTGGTGTGTGTGTGTCTATGTATAAGTCTCAGGGCCTGGACTGTGGTGTGTGTGTGTATATATATAAGTCTCAGGGCCTGGACTGTGGTGAGTGTGTGTATATATATAAGTCACAGGGCCTGGACTGTGGTGTGTGTGTGTGTATATATAAGTCTCAGGGTCTGGACTGTGGTGTGTGTGTGTATATATATAAGTCTCAGGGCCTGGACTGTGGTGTGTGTGTGTGTGTATATATATAAGTATCAGGGCCTGGACTGTGGTGTGTGTGTGTGTATATATATAAGTCTCAGGGCCTGGACAGGGGTGTCTGTGTGTATATATATAAGTCTCAGGGCCTGGACTGTGGTGTGTGTGTGTATATATATAAGTCTCAGGGCCTGGACAGGGGTGTCTGTGTGTATATATATAAGTCTCAGGGCCTGGACTGTGGTGTGTGTGTGTATATATATAAGTCTCAGGGTCTGGACTGTGGTGTGTGTGTATATATATATAAGTCTCAGGGCCTGGACTGTGGTGTGTGTGTGTATATATATAAGTCTCAGGGCCTGGACTGTGGTGTGTGTGTGTGTATATATATAAGTCTCAGGGCCTGGACTGTGGTGTGTGTGTGTATATATATAAGTCTCAGGGTCTGGACTGTGGTGTGTGTGTATATATATATAAGTCTCAGGGCCTGGACTGTGGTGTGTGTGTGTATACATATAAGTCTCAGGGCCTGGACTGTGGTGTGTGTGTGTATATACATAAGTCTCAGGGCCTGGACTGTGGTGTGTGTGTGTATATATATAAGTCTCATGGCCTGGACTGTGGTGTGTGTGTGTATATATATAAGTCTCAGGGCCTGGACTGTGGTGTGTGTGTATATATATATAAGTCTCAGGGTCTGGACTGTGGTGTGTGTGTGTATATATATAAGTCTCAGGGCCTGGACTGTGGTGTGTGTGTGTATATATATATAAGTCTCAGAGTCTGGACTGTGGTGTGTGTGTATATATATTTAAGTCTCAGGGCCTGGACTGTGGTGAGTGTGTGTATATATATAAGTCTCAGGGCCTGGACTGTGGTGTGTGTGTATATATATATAAGTCTCAGGGCCTGGACTGTGATGTGTGTGTGTGTATATATATAAGTCTCAGGGCCTGGACTGTGGTGTGTGTGTATCTATATATATAAGTCTCAGGGCCTGGACTGTGGTGAGTGTGTGTATATATATAAGTCTCAGGGCCTGGACTGTGGTGTGTGTGTATATATATATAAGTCTCAGGGCCTGGACTGTGGTGTGTGTGTGTATATATATAAGTCTCAGGGCCTGGACTGTGGTGTGTGTGTATATATATATATAAGTCTCAGGGCCTGGACTGTGGTGTGTGTGTGTATATATATAAGTCTCAGGGCCTGGACTGTGGTGTGTGTGTATATATATAAGTCTCAGGGCCTGGACTGTGGTGAGTGTGTGTATATATATATAAGTCTCAGGGCCTGGACTGTGGTGAGTGTGTGTATATATATATAAGTCTCAGGGCCTGGACTGTGGTGTGTGTGTATATATATATAAGTCTCAGGGCCTGGACTGTGGTGTGTGTGTGTATATATATAAGTCTCAGGGCCTGGACTGTGGTGTGTGTGTGTATATATATAAGTCTCAGGGCCTGGACTGTGGTGAGTGTGTGTATATATATATAAGTCTCAGGGCCTGGACTGTGATGTGTGTGTATATATATATAAGTCTCAGGGCCTGGACTGTGGTGTGTGTGTATATATATATATAAGTCTCAGGGCCTGGACTGTGGTGAGTGTGTGTATATATATATAAGTCTCAGGGCCTGGACTGTGGTGTGTGTGTATATATATATAAGTCTCAGGGCCTGGACTGTGGTGTGTGTGTGTATATATATATAAGTCTCAGGGCCTGGACTGTGGTGTGTGTGTATATATATATATAAGTCTCAGGGCCTGGACTGTGGTGTGTGTGTGTGTATATATATAAGTGTCAGGGCCTGGACTGTGGTGTGTGTGTGTGTATATATATAAGTCTCAGGGCCTGGACTGTGATGTGTGTGTGTATGTATATATATAAGTCTCAGGGCCTGGACAGTGGTGTGTGTGTGTATATATATATATATAAGTCTCAGGGCCTGGACTGTGGTGTGTGTGTGTATATATATAAGTCTCAGGGCATGGACTGTGGTGTCTGTGTGTATATATATAAGTATCAGGGCATGGACTGTGGTGTGTGTGTGTATATATATAAGTCTCAGGGCCTGGACTGTGGTGTGTGTGTGTATATATATATATCAGTCTCAGGGCCTGGACTGTGGTGTGTGTGTGTATATATATAAGTATCAGGGCCTGGACTGTGGTGTCTGTGTGTATATATATAAGTCTCAGGGCCTGGACTGTGGTGTCTGTGTGGAGATATATATAAGTCTCAGGGCCTGGACTGTGGTGTGTGTGTGTATATATATAAGTCTCACGGCCTGGACTGTGGTGTGTGTGTGTATATATATAAGTATCAGGGCATGGACTGTGGTGTGTGTGTGTATATGTATAAGTCTCAGGGCCTGGACTGTGGTGTGTGTGTGTATATATATAAGTCTCAGGGCCTGGACTGTGGTGAGTGTGTGTATATATATAAGTCTCAGGGTCTGGACTGTGGTGTGTGTGTGTATATATATAAGTCTCAGGGCCTGGACTGTGGTGTGTGTGTGTGTATATATATAAGTCTCAGGGCCTGGACTGTGGTGTGTGTGTGTGTATATACATAAGTTTCATGGCCTGGACTGTGGTGTGTGTGTGTATATATATAAGTCTCAGGGCCTGGACAGGGGTGTCTGTGTGTATATATATAAGTCTCAGGGCCTGGACTGTGGTGTGTGTGTGTATATATATAAGTCTCAGGGTCTGGACTGTGGTGTGTGTGTATATATATATATAAGTCTCAGGGCCTGGACTGTGGTGTGTGTGTGTATATATATAAGTCTCAGGGCCTGGACTGTGGTGTGTGTGTGTGTATATATATAAGTCTCAGGGCCTGGACTGTGGTGTGTGTGTGTATATATATAAGTCTCAGGGTCTGGACTGTGGTGTGTGTATATATATATATATAAGTCTCAGGGCCTGGACTGTGGTGTGTGTGTGTATATATATAAGTCTCAGGGCCTGGACTGTGGTGTGTGTGTGTATATATATAAGTCTCAGGGCATGGACTGTGGTGTCTGTGTGTATATATATAAGTATCAGGGCATGGACTGTGGTGTGTGTGTGTATATATATAAGTCTCAGGGCCTGGACTGTGGTGTGTGTGTGTATATATATATATCAGTCTCAGGGCCTGGACTGTGGTGTGTGTGTGTATATATATAAGTATCAGGGCCTGGACTGTGGTGTCTGTGTGTATATATATAAGTCTCAGGGCCTGGACTGTGGTGTCTGTGTGGAGATATATATAAGTCTCAGGGCCTGGACTGTGGTGTGTGTGTGTATATATATAAGTCTCACGGCCTGGACTGTGGTGTGTGTGTGTATATATATAAGTATCAGGGCATGGACTGTGGTGTGTGTGTGTATATGTATAAGTCTCAGGGCCTGGACTGTGGTGTGTGTGTGTATATATATAAGTCTCAGGGCCTGGACTGTGGTGAGTGTGTGTATATATATAAGTCTCAGGGTCTGGACTGTGGTGTGTGTGTGTATATATATAAGTCTCAGGGCCTGGACTGTGGTGTGTGTGTGTGTATATATATAAGTCTCAGGGCCTGGACTGTGGTGTGTGTGTGTGTATATACATAAGTTTCATGGCCTGGACTGTGGTGTGTGTGTGTATATATATAAGTCTCAGGGCCTGGACAGGGGTGTCTGTGTGTATATATATAAGTCTCAGGGCCTGGACTGTGGTGTGTGTGTGTATATATATAAGTCTCAGGGTCTGGACTGTGGTGTGTGTGTATATATATATATAAGTCTCAGGGCCTGGACTGTGGTGTGTGTGTGTATATATATAAGTCTCAGGGCCTGGACTGTGGTGTGTGTGTGTGTATATATATAAGTCTCAGGGCCTGGACTGTGGTGTGTGTGTGTATATATATAAGTCTCAGGGTCTGGACTGTGGTGTGTGTATATATATATATATAAGTCTCAGGGCCTGGACTGTGGTGTGTGTGTGTATATATATAAGTCTCAGGGCCTGGACTGTGGTGTGTGTGTGTATATACATAAGTCTCAGGGCCTGGACTGTGGTGTGTGTGTGTATATATATAAGTCTCAGGGCCTGGACTGTGGTGTGTGTGTGTATATATATAAGTCTCAGGGCCTGGACTGTGGTATGTGTGTGTATATATATATAAGTCTCAGGGCCTGGACTGTGGTGTGTGTGTATATATATATAAGTATCAGGGTCTGGACTGTGGTGTGTTTGTGTATATATATAAGTCTCAGGGCCTGGACTGTGGTGTCTGTGTGTATATATATAAGTCTCAGGGCCTGGACTGTGGTGTGTGTGTGTATATATATATAAGTCTCAGGGTCTGGACTGTGGTGTGTGTGTATATATATTTAAGTCTCAGGGCCTGGACTGTGGTGAGTGTGTGTATATATATAAGTCTAAGGGCCTGGACTGTGGTGTGTGTGTATATATATATAAGTCTCAGGGCCTGGACTGTGGTGTGTGTGTGTGTATATATATAAGTCTCAGGGCCTGGACTGTGGTGTGTGTGTATATATATATATAAGTCTCAGGGCCTGGACTGTGGTGAGTGTGTGTATATATATAAGTCTCAGGGCCTGGACTGTGGTGTGTGTGTATATATATATAAGTCTCAGGGCCTGGACTGTGGTGTGTGTGTGTATATATATAAGTCTCAGGGCCTGGACTGTGGTGTGTGTGTATATATATATATATAAGTCTCAGGGCCTGGACTGAGGTGAGTGTGTGTATATATATAAGTCTCAGGGCCTGGACTGTGGTGTGTGTATATATATATATAAGTCTCAGGGCCTGGACTGTGGTGTGTGTGTGTATATATATAAGTCTCAGGGCCTGGACTGTGGTGTGTGTGTATATATATATATATAAGTCTCAGGGCCTGGACTGTGGTGAGTGTGTGTATATATATAAGTCTCAGGGCCTGGACTGTGGTGTGTGTGTATATATATATAAGTCTCAGGGCCTGGACTGTGGTGTGTGTGTGTATATATATAAGTCTCAGGGCCTGGACTGTGGTGTGTGTGTGTATGCATATATATAAGTCTCAGGGCCTGGACTGTGGTGTGTGTGTGTATATATATAAGTCTCAGGGCCTGGACTGTGGTGTGTGTGTATATATATATAAGTCTCAGGGCCTGGACTGTGGTGAGTGTGTGTATATATATAAGTCTCAGGGCCTGGACTGTGGTGTGTGTGTATATATATATAAGTCTCAGGGCCTGGACTGTGGTGTGTGTGTGTGTATATATATATAAGTCTCAGGGCCTGGACTGTGGTGTGTGTGTATATATATATAAGTCTCAGGGCCTGGACTGTGGTGTGTGTGTATATATATATAAGTCTCAGGGCCTGGACTGTGGTGTGTGTGTGTATATATATAAGTCTCAGGGCCTGGACTGTGGTGTGTGTGTGTATATATATAAGTCTCAGGGCCTGGACTGTGGTGTGTGTGTGTATATATATAAGTCTCAGGGCCTGGACTGTGGTGAGTGTGTGTATATATATAAGTCTCAGGGCCTGGACTGTGGTGTGTGTGTATATATATATAATTCTCAGGGCCTGGACTGTGGTGTGTGTGTGTGTATATATATAAGTCTCAGGGCCTGGACTGTGGTGTGTGTGTATATATATATATAAGTCTCAGGGCCTGGACTGTGGTGAGTGTGTGGATATATATAAGTCTCAGGGCCTGGACTGTGGTGTGTGTGTATATATATATAAGTCTCAGGGTCTGGACTGTGGTGTGTGTGTGTATATATATAAGTCTCAGGTCCTGGACTGTGGTGTGTGTGTATATATATATATAAGTCTCAGGGCCTGGACTGTGGTGTGTGTGTGTATATATATAAGTCTCAGGGCCTGGACTGTGGTGTGTGTGTGTATATATATATAAGTCTCAGGGCCTGGACTGTGGTGTGTGTGTGTATATATATAAGTCTCAGGGCCTGGACTGTGGTGTGTGTGTGTATGTATATATATAAGTCTCAGGGCCTGGACTGTGGTGTGTGTGTGTATATATATATATAAGTCTCAGGGCCTGGACTGTGGTGTGTGTGTGTATATATATAAGTCTCAGGGCCTGGACTGTGGTGTCTGTGTGTATATATATAAGTCTCAGGGCCTGGACTGTGGTGTGTGTGTGTATATATATAAGTCTCAGGGCCTGGACTGTGGTGTGAGTGTGTGTATATATATAAGTCACAGGGCCTGGACTGTGGTGTGTGTGTGTGTATATATAAGTCTCAGGGTCTGGACTGTGGTGTGTGTGTGTATATATATACGTCTCAGGGCCTGGACTGTGGTGTGTGTGTGTGTATATATATAAGTATCAGGGCCTGGACTGTGGTGTGTGTGTGTGTATATATATAAGTCTCAGGGCCTGGACTGTGGTGTGTGTGTGTATATATATAAGTCTCAGGGCCTGGACTGTGGTGTCTGTGTGTATATATATAAGTCTCAGGGCCTGGACTGTGGTGTGTGTGTGTATATATATAAGTCTCAGGGCCTGGACTGTGGTGTGTGTGTGTATATATATATAAGTCTCAGGGCCTGGACTGTGGTGTGTGTGTGTGTATATATATACGTCTCAGGGCCTGGACTGTGGTGTGTGTGTGTATATATATAAGTCTCAGGGCCTGGACTGTGCTGTGTGTGTGTATATATATAAGTCTCAGGGCCTGGACTGTGGTGTGTGTGTATATATATATAAGTCTCAGGGCCTGGACTGTGGTGTGTGTGTATATATAAGTATCAGGGTCTGGACTGTGGTGTGTGTGTGTATATATATAAGTATCAGGGTCTGGACTGTGGTGTGTGTGTGTATATATATAAGTCTCTGGGTCTGGACTGTGGTGTGTGTGTGTATATATATAAGTCTCAGGGCCTGGACTGTGGTGTGTGTGTGTATATATATAAGTCTCAGGCCCTGGACTGTGGTGTGTGTGTATATATATATAAGTATCAGGGCCTGGACTGTGGTGTGTGTGTGTGTATATATATAAGTCTCAGGGCCTGGACTGTGGTGTGTGTGTATATATATAAGTCTCAGGGCCTGGACTGTGGTGTGTGTGTGTATATATATAAGTCTCAGGGCCTGGACTGTGGTGTGTGTGTATATATATAAGTCTCAGTGCCTGGACTGTGGTGTATGTGTGTATATATATAAGAGTCAGGGTCTGGACTGTGGTGTTTGTGTGTATATATATAAGTCTCAGGGCCTGGACTGTGGTGTGTGTGTGTATATATATAAGTCTCAGGGCCTGGACTGTGGTGTGTGTGTATATATATAAGTCTCAGGGCCTGGACTGTGGTGTATGTGTGTATATATATAAGAGTCAGGGTCTGGACTGTGGTGTTTGTGTGTATATATATAAGTCTCAGGGCCTGGACTGTGGTGTGTGTGTGTGTATATGTATAAGTCTCAGGGCCTGGACTGTGGTGTGTGTGTATATATATAAGTCTCAGGGCCTGGACTGTGGTGTGTGTGTGTATATATATAAGTCTCAGGGCCTGGACTGTGGTGTGTGTGTATATATATAAGTCTCAGGGCCTGGACTGTGGTGTTTGTGTGTGTATATATAAGTCTCAGGGTATGGACTGTGGTGTGTGTGTGTATATATATAAGTCTCAGGGTCTGGACTGTGGTGTGTGTGTGTATATATATATAAGTCTCAGGGCATGGACTGTGGTGTGTGTGTGTATATATATAAGTCTCAGGGCCTGGACTGTGGTGTGTGTGTGTATATATATATAAGTCTCAGGGCATGGACTGTGGTGTGTGTGTGTATATATATAAGTCTCAGGGTCTGGACTGTGGTGTGTGTGTGTGTATATATATAAGTCTCAGGGCCTGGACTGTGGTGTGTGTGTATATATATATAAGTCTCAGGGCCTGGACTGTGGTGTGTGTGTGTATATATATATAAGTCTCAGGGCATGGACTGTGGTGTGTGTGTGTGTATATATATAAGTCTCAGGGCCTGGACTGTGGTGTGTGTGTATATATATATAAGTCTCAGGGCCTGGACTGTGGTGTGTGTGTGTGTATATATATATATATATAAGTCTCAGGGCATGGACTGTGGTGTGTGTGTGTGTATATATATAAGTCTCAGGGCATGGACTGTGGTGTGTGTGTGTATATATATAAGTCTCAGGGTCTGGACTGTGGTGTGTGTGTGTGTATATATATAAGTCTCAGGGCCTGGACTGTGGTGTGTGTGTATATATATATAAGTCTCAGGGTCTGGACTGTGGTGTGTGTGTATATATCAATAAGTCTCAGGTTCTGGACTGTGGTGTGTGTGTGTATACATATATAAGTCTCAGGGCATGGACTGTGGTGTGTGTGTATATATATATAAGTCTCAGGTTCTGGACTGTGGTGTGTGTGTGTATATATATAAGTCTCAGGGCATGGACTGTGGTGTGTGTGTATATATATATAAGTCTCAGGTTCTGGACTGTGGTGTGTGTGTATATATATAAGTCTCAGGGCATGGACTGTGGTGTGTGTGTGTATATATATAAGTCTCAGGGCCTGGACTGTGGTGTGTGTGTGTATATATAAGTCTCAGGGCCTGGACTGTGGTGTGTGTGTGTATATATATAAGTCTCTGGGCCTGGACTGAGGTGTGTGTATGTATATATAAGTCTCAGGGCCTGGACTGTGGTGTGTGTGTGTGTATATATATAAGTCTCAGGGCCTGGACTGTGGTGTGTGTGTGTATATATATAAGTCTCAGGGCATGGACTGTGGTGTGTGTGTGTATATATATATAAGTCTCAGGGCCTGGACTGTGGTGTGTGTGTGTATATATATATAAGTCTCAGGGCCTGGACTGTGGTGTGTGTGTGTATATATATAAGTCTCAGGGCATGGACTGTGGTGTGTGTGTGTGTATATATATATAAGTCTCAGGGCCTGGACTGTGGTGTGTGTGTGTATATATATAAGTCTCAGGGCCTGGACTGTGGTGTGTGTGTGTATATATATAAGTCTCAGGGCATGGACTGTGGTGTGTGTGTGTGTATATATAAGTCTCAGGGCCTGGACTGTGGTGTGTGTGTGTATATATATAAGTCTCAGGGCCTGGACTGTGATGTGTGTGTGTATATATAAGTCTCAGGGCCTGGACTGTGGTGTGTCTGTGTATATATATAAGTCTCAGGGCATGGACTGTGGTGTGTGTGTGTATATATATAAGTCTCAGGGCATGGACTGTGGTGTGTGTGTGTATATATATATAAGTCTCAGGGCCTGGACTGTGGTGTGTGTGTGTATATATATAAGTCTCAGGGCCTGGACTGTGGTGTGTGTGTGTGTATATATAAGTCTCAGGGTATGGACTGTGGTGTGTGTGTGTATATATATATAAGTCTCAGGGCCTGGACTGTGGTGTGTGTGTGTATATATATATAAGTCTCAGGGCCTGGACTGTGGTGTGTGTATATATATATATACGTCTCAGGGCCTGGACTGTGGTGTGTGTGTGTATATATATAAGTCTCAGGGCCTGGACTGTGGTGTGTGTGTGTATATATATATAAGTCTCAGGGCCTGGACTGTGGTGTGTGTGTGTATATATATATAAGTCTCAGGGCCTGGACTGTGGTGTGTGTGTGTATATATATAAGTCTCAGGGCCTGGACTGTGGTGTGTGTGTGTATATATATATAAGTCTCAGGGCCTGGACTGTGGTGTGTGTGTGTATATATATAAGTCTCAGGGTCTGGACTGTGGTGTGTGTGTGTATATATATAAGTCTCAGGGCCTGGACTGTGGTGTTTGTGTGTATATATATAAGTCTCAGGGCCTGGACTGTGGTGTGTGTGTGTATATATATAAGTCTCAGGGCCTGGACTGTGGTGTGTGTGTGTATATATATATATAAGTCTCAGGGTCTGGACTGTGGTGTGTGTGTATATATATAAGTATCAGGGTCTGGACTGTGGTGTTTGTGTGTGTATATATATAAGTCTCAGGGTCTGGACTGTGGTGTGTGTGTGTATGTATATATAAGTCTCAGGGTCTGGACTGTGGTGTGTGTGTATATATATAAGTATCAGGGTCTGGACTGTGGTGTTTGTGTGTGTATATATATAAGTCTCAGGGTCTGGACTGTGGTGTGTGTGTGTATATATATATAAGTCTCAGGGTCTGGATTGTGGTGTGTGTGTATGTATATAAGTCTCAGGTTCTGGACTGTGGTGTGTGTGTATATATATAAGTCTCAGGGTCTGGACTGTGGTGTGTGTGTGTATATATATAAGTCTCAGGGTCTGGACTGTGGTGTGTGTGTATATATATAAGTATCAGGGTCTGGACTGTGGTGTGTGTGTATATATATAAGTCTCAGGGTCTGGACTGTGGTGTGTGTGTGTATATATATAAGTCTCAGGGCCTGTACTGTGGTGTGTGTGTATATATATAAGTCTCAGGGTCTGGACTGTGTTGTGTGTGTGTATATATATAAGTCTCAGGGTCTGGACTGTGGTGTGTGTGTATATATATAAGTATCAGGGTCTGGACTGTGGTGTTTGTGTGTGTATATATATAAGTCTCAGGGTCTGGACTGTGGTGTGTGTGTGTATGTATATATAAGTCTCAGGGTCTGGACTCTGGTGTGTGTGTATATATATAAGTATCAGGGTCTGGACTGTGGTGTTTGTGTGTGTATATATATAAGTCTCAGGGTCTGGACTGTGGTGTGTGTGTGTATATATATATATAAGTCTCAGGGTCTGGACTGTGGTGTGTGTGTATATATATAAGTCTCAGGTTCTGGACTGTGGTGTGTGTGTATATATATAAGTCTCAGGGCCTGGACTGTGGTGAGTGTGTGTATATATATATAAGTCTCAGGGTCTGGACTGTGGTGTGTGTGTATATATATAAGTCTCAGGGCCTGGACTGTGGTGTGTGTGTGTATATATATAAGTCTCAGGGTCTGGACTGTGGTGTGTGTGTGTATATATATAAGTCTCAGGGCCTGGACTGTGGTGTGTGTGTATCTATATATAAGTCTCAGGTTCTGGACTGTGGTGTGTGTGTGTATATATATAAGTCTCAGGGCCTGGACTGTGGTGTGTGTGTGTATATATATAAGTCTCAGGGCCTGGACTGTGGTGTGTGTGTGTATATATATAAGTCTCAGGGCATGGACTGTGGTGTGTGTGTGTATATATATAAGTCTCAGGGCATGGACTGTGGTGTGTGTGTGTATATATATAAGTCTCAGGGCCTGGACTGTGGTGTGTGTGTGTGTATATATATAAGTCTCAGGGCCTGGACTGTGGTGTGTGTGTATATATATAAGTCTCAGGGCCTGGACTGTGGTGTGTGTGTGTATATATATAAGTCTCAGGGCCTGGACTGTGGTGTGTGTGTATATATATAAGTCTCAGGTTCTGGACTGTGGTGTGTGTGTGTATATATATAAGTCTCAGGGTCTGGACTGTGGTGTATGTGTGTATATATATAAGTCTCAGGGCCTGGACTGTGGTGTGTGTGTGTATATATATAAGTCTCAGGGCATGGACTGTGGTGTGTGTGTGTATATATAAGTCTCAGGGCCTGGACTGTGGTGTGTGTGTATATATATATATAAGTCTCAGGGCCTGGACTGTGGTGTGTGTGTGTATATATATATAAGTCTCAGGTTCTGGACTGTGGTGTGTGTGTGTATATATATATAAGTCTCAGGGCCTGGACTGTGGTGTGTGTGTGTATATATATAAGTCTCAGGGCCTGGACTGTGGTGTGTGTGTGTATATATATAAGTCTCAGGGCATGGACTGTGGTGTGTGTGTATATATATAAGTCTCAGGGCCTGGACTGTGGTGTGTGTGTGTATATATATAAGTCTCAGGGCCTGGACTGTGGTGTGTGTGTGTGTATATATATAAGTCTCAGGGCCTGGACTGTGGTGTGTGTGTATATATATAAGTCTCAGGGCCTGGACTGTGGTGTGTGTGTGTATATATATAAGTCTCAGGGCCTGGACTGTGGTGTGTGTGTGTATATATAAGTCTCAGGGCCTGGACTGTGGTGTGTGTGTGTGTATATATATAAGTCTCAGGGCCTGGACTGTGGTGTGTGTGTGTGTATATATATATATGTCTCAGGGCCTGGACTGTGGTGTGTGTGTGTGTATATATATATAAGTCTCAGGGCCTGGACTGTGGTGTGTGTGTGTATATATATAAGTCTCAGGGCCTGGACTGTGCTGTGTGTGTGTGTATATATATAAGTATCAGGGCCTGGACTGTGGTGTGTGTGTGTGTATATATATAAGTCTCAGGGCCTGGACTGTGGTGTGTGTGTATTTATATATAAGTCTCAGGGCCTGGACTGTGGTGTGTGTGTATATATATATAAGTCTCAGGGCCTGGACTGTGGTGTGTGTGTGTATATATATAAGTCTCAGGGCATGGACTGTGGTGTGTGTGTATATATATATAAGTCTCAGGGCCTGGACTGTGGTGTGTGTGTATATATATATATAAGTCTCAGGGCCTGGACTGTGGTGTGTGTGTGTATATATATAAGTCTCAGGGCATGGACTGTGGTGTGTGTGTGCGTATATACATAAGTATCAGGGCCTGGACTGTGGTGTGTGTGTGTGTATATATATAAGTCTCAGGGCCTGGACTGTGGTGTGTGTGTGTATATATAAGTCTCAGGGCCTGGACTGTGGTGTGTGTGTGTATATATATATAAGTCTCAGGGCCTGGACTGTGGTGTGTGTGTATATATATATAAGTCTCAGGGCCTGGACTGTGGTGTGTGTGTATATATATAAGTCTCAGGGCCTGGACTGTGGTGTGTGTGTGTATATATATAAGTCTCAGGGCATGGACTGTGGTGTGTGTGTGTGTATATATATAAGTATCAGGGCCTGGACTGTGGTGTGTGTGTGTGTATATATATAAGTCTCAGGGCCTGGACTGTGGTGTCTGAGTATATATATATAAGTATCAGGGCCTGGACTGTGGTGTGTGTGTGTGTATATATATAAGTCTCAGGGCCTGGACTGTGGTGTGTGTGTGTATATATATATAAGTCTCAGGGCCTGGACTGTGGTGTGTGTGTATATATATATAAGTCTCAGGGCCTGGACTGTGTTGTGTGTGTGTGTATATATATAAGTCTCAGGGCCTGGACTGTGGTGTGTGTGTGTATATATATAAGTCTCAGGGCCTGGACTGTGGTGTGTGTGTATATATATAAGTCTCAGGGCCTGGACTGTGGTGTGTGTGTGTGTATATATATAATTCTCAGGGCCTGGACTGTGGTGTGTGTGTGTATATATATAAGTCTCAGGGCATGGACTGTGGTGTGTGTGTATATATATATATATATATATGTAAGTCTCAGGGCCTGGACTGTGGTGTGTGTGTGTATATATATAAGTCTCAGGGCATGGACTGTGGTGTGTGTGTGTATATATATATATAAGTCTCAGGGCCTGGACTGAGGTGTGTGTGTGTATATATAAGTCTCAGGGCCTGGACTGTGGTGTGTGTGTGTATATATATATAAGTCTCAGGGCATGGACTGTGGTGTGTGTGTGTATATATATAAGTCTCAGGGCATGGACTGTGGTGCGTGTGTATATATATATAAGTCTCAGGGCATGGACTGTGGTGTGTGTGTGTATATATATATATAAGTCTCAGGGCATGGACTGTGGTGTGTGTGTGTATATATATAAGTCTCAGGGCATGGACTGTGGTGTGTGTGTATATATATATAAGTCTCAGGGCATGGACTGTGGTGTGTGTGTGTATATATATAAGTCTCAGGGCATGGACTGTGGTGTGTGTGTATATATATATAAGTCTCAGGGCATGGACTGTGGTGTGTGTGTGTATATATATATAAGTCTCAGGGCATGGACTGTGGTGTGTGTGTGTATATATATAAGTCTCAGGGCATGGACTGTGGTGTGTGTGTATATATATATAAGTCTCAGGGCATGGACTGTGGTGTGTGTGTGTATATATATAAGTCTCAGGGCATGGACTGTGGTGTGTGTGTATATATATATAAGTCTCAGGGCATGGACTGTGGTGTGTGTGTATATATATATATAAGTCTCAGGTTCTGGACTGTGGTGTGTGTGTATATATATATAAGTCTCAGGGCATGGACTGTGGTGTGTGTGTATATATATATAAGTCTCAGGTTCTGGACTGTGGTGTGTGTGTGTATATATATATAAGTCTCAGGGCATGGACTGTGGTGTGTGTGTATATATATAAGTCTCAGGGCCTGGACTGTGGTGTGTGTGTGTATATATATATAAGTCTCAGGGCATGGACTGTGGTGTGTGTGTGTATATATATAAGTCTCAAGGTCTGGACTGTGGTGTGTGTGTGTGTATATATATAAGTCTCAGGGCCTGGACTGTGGTGTGTGTATATATATATATAAGTCTCAGGGCCTGGACTGTGGTGTGTGTGTGTATATATATATAAGTCTCAGGGCATGGACTGTGGTGTGTGTGTGTGTATATATATAAGTCTCAGGGCCTGGACTGTGGTGTGTGTTTATATATATATAAGTCTCAGGGCCTGGACTGTGGTGTGTGTGTGTATATATATATAAGTCTCAGGGCATGGACTGTGGTGTGTGTGTGTGTATATATATAAGTCTCAGGGCCTGGACTGTGGTGTGTGTGTGTATATATATAAGTCTCAGGGCATGGACTGTGGTGAGTGTGTGTGTATATATATAAGTCTCAGGGCCTGGACTGTGGTGTGTGTGTGTATATATATATATATATATAAGTCTCAGGGCCTGGACTGTGGTGTGTGTGTGTGTATATATAAGTCTCAGGGCATGGACTGTGGTGTGTGTGTATATATATATAAGTCTCAGGGCATGGACTGTGGTGTGTGTGTATATATATATAAGTCTCAGGTTCTGGACTGTGGTGTGTGTGTATATATATATAAGTCTCAGGGCATGGACTGTGGTGTGTGTGTATATATATATAAGTCTCAGGTTCTGGACTGTGGTGTGTGTGTGTATATATATATAAGTCTCAGGGCATGGACTGTGGTGTGTGTGTGTATATATATAAGTCTCAGGGCCTGGACTGTGGTGTGTGTGTGTATATATATATAAGTCTCAGGGCATGGACTGTGGTGTGTGTGTGTATATATATAAGTCTCAGGGTCTGGACTGTGGTGTGTGTGTGTGTATATATATATAAGTCCCAGGGCCTGGACTGTGGTGTGTGTGTATATATATATAAGTCTCAGGGCCTGGACTGTGGTGTGTGTGTATATATATATATAAGTCTCAGGGCATGGACTGTGGTGTGTGTGTGTGTATATATATATAAGTCTCAGGGCATGGACTGTGGTGTGTGTGTGTGTATATATATAAGTCTCAGGGCCTGGACTGTGGTGTGTGTGTATATATATATATAAGTCTCAGGGCCTGGACTGTGGTGTGTGTGTGTATATATATATAAGTCTCAGGGCATGGACTGTGGTGTGTGTGTGTGTATATATATAAGTCTCAGGGCCTGGACTGTGGTGTGTGTGTGTATATATATAAGTCTCAGGGCATGGACTGTGGTGAGTGTGTGTGTATATATATAAGTCTCAGGGCCTGGACTGTGGTGTGTGTGTGTATATATATAAGTCTCAGGGTCTGGACTGTGGTGTGTGTGTGTGTATATATAAGTCTCAGGGCCTGGACTGTGGTGTGTGTGTATATATATATAAGTCTCAGGGCCTGGACTGTGGTGTGTGTGTATATATATATAAGTCTCAGGGCCTGGACTGTGGTGTGTGTGTGTATATATATATAAGTCTCAGGGCATGGACTGTGGTGTGTGTGTGTATATATATAAGTCTCAGGGTCTGGACTGTGGTGTGTGTGTGTGTATATATATAAGTCTCAGGCCTGGACTGTGGTGTGTGTGTATATATATATAAGTCTCAGGGTCTGGACTGTGGTGTGTGTGTATATATCTATAAGTCTCAGGTTCTGGACTGTGGTGTGTGTGTGTATATATATATAAGTCTCAGGGCATGGACTGTGGTGTGTGTGTATATATATATAAGTCTCAGGTTCTGGACTGTGGTGTGTGTGTGTATATATATAAGTCTCAGGGCATGGACTGTGGTGTGTGTGTATATATATATAAGTCTCAGGTTCTGGACTGTGGTGTGTGTGTATATATATAAGTCTCAGGGCATGGACTGTGGTGTGTGTGTGTATACATATAAGTCTCAGGGCCTGGACTGTGGTGTGTGTGTGTATATATAAGTCTCAGGGCCTGGACTGTGGTGTGTGTGTGTATATATATAAGTCTCTGGGCCTGGACTGTGGTGTGTGTATGTATATATAAGTCTCAGGGCCTGGACTGTGGTGTGTGTGTGTGTATATATATAAGTCTCAGGGCCTGCACTGTGGTGTGTGTGTGTATATATATAAGTCTCAGGGCATGGACTGTGGTGTGTGTGTGTATATATATCTAAGTCTCAGGGCCTGGACTGTGGTGTGTGTGTGTATTTATATAAGTCTCAGGGCCTGGACTGTGGTGTGTGTGTGTATATATATAAGTCTCAGGGCATGGACTGTGGTGTGTGTGTGTGTATATATATAAGTCTCAGGGCCTGGACTGTGGTGTGTGTGTGTATATATATAAGTCTCAGGGCCTGGACTGTGGTGTGTGTGTGTATATATATAAGTCTCAGGGCATGGACTGTGGTGTGTGTGTGTGTATATATAAGTCACAGGGCCTGGACTGTGGTGTGTGTGTGTATATATATAAGTCTCAGGGCCTGGACTGTGGTGTGTGTGTGTATATATAAGTCTCAGGGCCTGGACTGTGGTGTGTCTGTGTATATATATAAGTCTCAGGGCATGGACTGTGGTGTGTGTGTGTATATATATAAGTCTCAGGGCATGGACTGTGGTGTGTGTTTATATATATATAAGTCTCAGGGCCTGGACTGTGGTGTGTGTGTGTATATATATAAGTCTCAGGGCCTGGACTGTGGTGCGTGTGTGTGTATATATAAGTCTCAGGGTATGGACTGTGGTGTGTGTGTGTATATATATATAAGTCTCAGGGCCTGGACTGTGGTGTGTGTGTGTGTATATATATAAGTCTCAGGGCCTGGACTGTGGTGTGTGTGTGTATATATATATAAGTCTCAGGGCCTGGACTGTGGTGTGTGTGTGTATATATATATAAGTCTCAGGGCCTGGACTGTGGTGTGTGTGTGTATATATATAAGTCTCAGGGCCTGGACTGTGGTGTGTGTGTGTGTATATATAAGTCTCAGGGTATGGACTGTGGTGTGTGTGTGTATATATATATATAAGTCTCTGGGCCTGGACTGTGGTGTGTGTGTGTATATATATAAGTCTCAGGGTATGGACTGTGGTGTGTGTGTGTATATATATAAGTCTCAGAGCCTGGACTGTGGTGTGTGTGTGTATATATATAAGTCTCAGGGCCTGGACTGTGGTGTGTGTTTGTGTATATATAAGTCTCAGGGTATGGACTGTGGTGTGTGTGTGTATATATATATAAGTCTCTGGGCCTGGACTGTGGTGTGTGTGTGTATATATATAAGTATCAGGGCCTGGACTGTGGTGTGTGTGTATATATATATAAGTCTCAGGGTCTGGACTGTGGTGTGTGTGTGTGTGTATATATAAGTCTCAGGGCCTGGACTGTGGTGTGTGTGTGTATATATATAAGTCTCAGGGCATGGACTGTGGTGTGTGTGTGTATATATATAAGTCTCAGGGCATGGACTGTGGTGTGTGTGTGTATATATATATAAGTCTCAGGGCCTGGACTGTGGTGTGTGTGTGTATATATATAAGTCTCAGGGCCTGGACTGTGGTGTGTGTGTGTATATATATATAAGTCTCAGGGCCTGGACTGTGGTGTGTGTGTGGAAATATATAAGTCTCAGGGCCTGGACTGTGGTGTGTGTGTGTGTGTATATATAAGTCTCAGGGTATGGACTGTGGTGTGTGTGTGTATATATATATAAGTCTCTGGGCCTGGACTGTGGTGTGTGTGTGTATATATATAAGTCTCAGGGTATGGACTGTGGTGTGTGTGTGTATATATATAAGTCTCAGGGCCTGGACTGTGGTGTGTGTGTGTATATATATAAGTCTCAGGGCCTGGACTGTGGTGTGTGTGTGTGTATATATAAGTCTCAGGGTATGGACTGTGGTGTGTGTGTGTATATATATATAAGTCTCTGGGCCTGGACTGTGGTGTGTGTGTGTATATATATAAGTATCAGGGCCTGGACTGTGGTGTGTGTGTATATATATATAAGTCTCAGGGTCTGGACTGTGGTGTGTGTGTGTGTATATATAAGTCTCAGGGCCTGGACAGTGGTGTGTGTGTGTATATATATAAGTCTCAGGGCATGGACTGTGGTGTGTGTGTGTATATATATATAAGTCTCAGGGCATGGACTGTGGTGTGTGTGTGTATATATATAAGTCTCAGGGCCTGGACTGTGGTGTGTGTGTGTGTATATATATAATTCTCAGGGCCTGGACTGTGGTATGTGTGTGTATATATATATAAGTCTCAGGGCCTGGACTGTGGTGTGTGTGTGTGTATATATATAAGTCTCAGGGCCTGGACTGTGGTGTGTGTGTGTATATATATAAGTCTCAGGGCATGGACTGTGGTGTGTGTGTGTATATATATAAGTCTCAGGGCCTGGACTGTGGTGTGTGTGTATATATATATATGTCTCAGGGCATGGACTGTGGTGTGTGTGTATATATATATAAGTCTCAGGTTCTGGACTGTGGTGTGTGTGTGTATATATATATATAAGTCTCAGGGCATGGACTGTGGTGTGTGTGTGTATATATATATATATAAGTCTCAGGTTCTGGACTGTGGTGTGTGTGTGTATATATATAAGTCTCAGGGTCTGGACTGTGGTGTGTGTGTGTGTATATATATAAGTCTCAGGGCATGGACTGTGGTGTGTGTGTGTGTATATATATATAAGTCTCAGGTTCTGGACTGTGGTGTGTGTGTGTATATATATATAAGTCTCATGGCCTGGACTGTGGTGTGTGTGTATATATATATAAGTCTCAGGGCCTGGACTGTGGGGTGTGTGTGTGTGTATATATATAAGTCTCAGGGGCTGGACTGTGGAGAGTGTGTGTATATATATAAGTCTCAGGTTCTGGACTGTGGTGTGTGTGTGTATATATATATAAGTCTCAGGGCATGGACTGTGGTGTGTGTGTGTATATATATATATAAGTCTCAGGTTCTGGACTGTGGTGTGTGTGTGTATATATATAAGTCTCAGGGTCTGGACTGTGGTGTGTGTGTGTGTATATATATAAGTCTCAGGGCATGGACTGTGGTGTGTGTGTGTGTATATATATATAAGTCTCAGGTTCTGGACTGTGGTGTGTGTGTGTATATATATATAAGTCTCATGGCCTGGACTGTGTTGTGTGTGTATATATATATAAGTCTCAGGGCCTGGACTGTGGGGTGTGTGTGTGTGTATATATATAAGTCTCAGGGCCTGGACTGTGGAGAGTGTGTGTATATATATAAGTCTCAGGTTCTGGACTGTGGTGTGTGTGTGTATATATATATAAGTCTCAGGGCATGGACTGTGGTGTGTGTGTGTGTATATATATATAAGTCTCAGGTTCTGGACTGTGGTGTGTGTGTGTGTATATATATAAGTCTCAGGTTCTGGACTGTGGTGTGTGTGTGTATATATATATATAAGTCTCAGGGCATGGACTGTGGTGTGTGTGTGTGTATATATATATATAAGTCTCAGGTTCTGGACTGTGGTGTGTGTGTATATATATATATAAGTCTCATGGCCTGGACTGTGGTGTGTGTGTGTATATATATAAGTCTCAGGGCATGGACTGTGGTGTGTGTGTGTGCATATATATATAAGTCTCAGGGCCTGGACTGTGGTGTGTGTGTGTGTGTATATATATAAGTCTCAGGGCCTGGACTGTGGTGTGTGTGTATATATATAAGTCTCAGGGCCTGGACTGTGGTGTATGTGTGTATATATATATAAGTCTCAGGGCCTGGACTGTGGTGTCTGTGTGTGTATATATATAAGTCTCAGGGCATGGACTGTGGTGTGTGTGTATATATATATAAGTCTCAGGGCCTGGACTGTGGTGTGTGTGTGTATATATAAGTCTCAGGTTCTGGACTGTGGTGAGTGTGTGTGTATATATATAAGTCTCAGGGCCTGGACTGTGGTGTGTGTGTGTATATATATAAGTCTCAGGTTCTGGACTGTGGTGAGTGTGTGTGTATATATATAAGTCTCAGGGCCTGGACTGTGGTGTGTGTGTATATATATATAAGTCTCAGGGCCTGGACTGTGGTGTGTGTGTATATATATATAAGTCTCAGCGCCTGGACTGTGGTCTGTGTGTGTGTATATATATATAAGTCTCAGGGCCTGGACTGTGGTGTATGTGTGTGTATATATATAAGTCTCAGGGCCTGGACTGTGGTGTGTGTGTATATATATATAAGTTTCAGGGCCTGGACTGTGGTGTGTGTGTATATATATATAAGTCTCAGGGCCTGGACTGTGGTCTATGTGTGTGTGTATATATATATAAGTCTCAGGGCATGGACTGTGGTGTCTGTGTATATATATATAAGTCTCAGGGCCTGGACTGTGGTGTGTGTGTATATATATATAAGTCTCAGGGCCTGGACTGTGGTGTATGTGTGTGTGTATATATATATATAAGTCTCAGGGCCTGGACTGTGGTGTGTGTGTATATATATATAAGTCTCAGGGCCTGGACTGTGGTGTATGTGTGTGTGTATATATATATAAGTCTCAGGGCATGGACTGTGGTGTGTGTTTGTATATATAAGTCTCAGGGCCTGGACTGTGGTGTGTGTGTATATATATATAAGTCTCAGGGTCTGGACTGTGGTGTGTGTGTGTATATATATAAGTCTCAGTGCCTGGACTGTGGTGTGTGTGTATATATATATAAGTCTCAGGGCATGGACTGTGGTGTGTGTGTGTGTATATATATAAGTCTCAGGGCCTGGACTGTGGTGTGTGTGTGTATATATATAAGTCTCAGGGCCTGGACTGTGTTGTGTGTGTGTGTGTATATATAAGTCTCAGGGCCTGGACTGTGGTGTGTGTGTATATATATAAGTCTCAGGGCATGGACTGTGGTGTGTGTGTATATATATAAGTCTCAGGGCCTGGACTGTGGTGTGTGTGTGTGTATATATATAAGTCTCAGGGCCTGGACTGTGGTGTGTGTGTATATATATAAGTCTCAGGGCCTGGACTGTGGTGTGTGTGTGTATATATATATAAGTCTCAGGGCCTGGACTGTGGTGTGTGTGTGTGTATATATATACGTCTCAGGGCATGGACTGTGGTGTGTGTGTATATATATATAAGTCTCAGGGTCTGGACTGTGGTGTGTGTGTGTGTGTATATATAAGTCTCAGGGCCTGGACTGTGGTGTGTGTGTGTATATATATAAGTCTCAGGGCCTGGACTGTGGTGTGCGTGTGTATATATATCAGTCTCAGGGTCTGGACTGTGGTGTTTGTGTGTATATATATAAGTCTCAGGGCATGGACTGTGGTGTGTGTGTGTGTGTATATATATAAGTCTCAGGGCCTGGACTGTGGTGTGTGTGTGTATATATATAAGTTTTAAGGCCTGGACTGTGGTGTGTGTGTGTATATATATATAAGTCTCAGGGCCTGGACTGTGGTGTGTGTGTATATATATAAGTCTCAGGGCCTGGACTGTGGTGTGTGTGTATATATATAAGTCTCAGGGCATGGACTGTGGTGTGTGTGTATATATATAAGTCTCAGGGCCTGGACTGTGGTGTGTGTGTATATATATAAGTCTCAGGGCCTGGACTGTGGTGTGTGTGTGTATATATATAAGTCTCAGGGCCTGGACTGTGGTGTGTGTGTGTATATATATATAAGTCTCAGGGCATGGACTGTGGTGTGTGTGTGTATATCTATAAGTCTCAGGGCCTGGACTGTGGTGTGTCTGTGTATATATATATAAGTCTCAGGGCCTGGACTGTGGTGTCTGTGTGTATATATATATAAGTCTCAGGGCCTGGACTGTGGTGTGTGTGTGTATATATATAAGTCTCTGGGCCTGGACTGTGGTGTGTGTGTGTATATATATAAGTCTCAGGGCCTGGACTGTGGTGTGTGTGTGTATATATATATAAGTCTCAGGGCCTGGACTGTGGTGTCTGTGTGTATATATATATAAGTCTCAGGGCCTGGACTGTGGTGTGTGTGTGTATATATATAAGTCTCAGGGCATGGACTGTGGTGTGTGTGTATATATATAAGTCTCAGGGCCTGGACTGTGGTGTGTGTGTATATATATAAGTCTCAGGGTCTGGACTGTGGTGTGTGTGTGTATATATATAAGTCTCAGGGCATGGACTGTGGTGTGTGTGTGTATATATACAAGTCTCAGGGCCTGGACTGTGGAGAGTGTGTGTATATATATAAGTCTCAGGGCATGGACTGTGGTGTGTGTGTGTATATATATAAGTCTCAGGGCCTGGACTGTGGTGTGTGTGTATATATATAAGTCTCAGGGCCTGGACTGTGGTGTGTGTGTGTATATATATATATAAGTCTCAGGGCCTGGACTGTGGTGTGTGTGTATATATATATAAGTCTCAGGGCCTGGACTGTGGTGTGTGTGTGTATATATATAAGTCTCAGGGCCTGGACTGTGGTGTGTGTGTATATATATATAAGTCTCAGGGCATGGACTGTGGTGTGTGTGTATATATATACGTCTCAGGGTCTGGACTGTGGTGTATGTGTGTATATATATATATAAGTCTCAGGGTCTGGACTGTGGTGTGTGTGTATATATATAAGTCTCAGGGTCTGGACTGTGGTGTGTGTGTGTATATATATATAAGTCTCAGGGCCTGGACTGTGGTGTGTGTGTGTATATATATAAGTCTCAGGGCCTGGACTGTGGTGTGTGTGTGTATATATATAAGTCTCAGGGTCTGGACTGTGGTGTATGTGTGTATATATATATATAAGTCTCAGGGTCTGGACTGTGGTGTGTGTGTATATATATAAGCCTCAGTGCCTGGACTGTGGTGTGTGTGTGTATATATATATAAGTCTCAGGGCCTGGACTGTGGTGTGTGTGTGTGTATATATATAAGTCTCAGGGCCTGGACTGTGGTGTGTGTGTATATATATAAGTCTCAGGGCCTGGACTGTGGTGTGTGTGTGTGTGTATATATATAAGTCTCAGGGCCTGGACTGTGGTGTGTGTGTATATATATAAGTCTCAGTGCCTGGACTGTGGTGTGTGTATGTGTATATATATAAGTCTCAGGGCCTGGACTGTGGTGTGTGTGTATATATATAAGTCTCAGGGCATGGACTGTGGTGTGTGTGTATATATATAAGTCTCAGGGCCTGGACTGTGGTGTGTGTGTGTGTATATATATAAGTCTCAGGGCCTGGACTGTGGTGTGTGTGTATATATATAAGTCTCAGTGCCTGGACTGTGGTGTGTGTGTGTGTATATATATATGTCTCAGGGCCTGGACTGTGGTGTGTGTGTATATATATAATTCTCAGTGCCTGGACTGTGGTGTGTGTGTGTATATATATATAAGTCTCAGTGCCTGGACTGTGGTGTGTGTATGTGTATATATATAAGTCTCAGGGCCTGGACTGTGGTGTGTGTGTATATATATAAGTCTCAGGGCATGGACTGTGGTGTGTGTGTATATATATAAGTCTCAGGGCCAGGACTGTGGTGTGTGTGTGTGTATATATATAAGTCTCAGGGCCTGGACTGTGGTGTGTGTGTATATATATAAGTCTCAGAGCCTGGACTGTGGTGTGTGTGTGTATATATATAAGTCTCAGGGCCTGGACTGTGGTGTGTGTGTGTGTATATATATAAGTCTCAGGGCCTGGACTGTGGTGTGTGTGTATATATATAAGTCTCAGGGCATGGACTGTGGTGTGTGAGTATATATATAAGTCTCAGGGCCTGGACTGTGGTGTGTGTGTGTGTATATATATAAGTCTCAGGGCCTGGACTGTGGTGTGTGTGTATATATATAAGTCTCAGGGCCTGGACTGTGATGTGTGTGTATATATATATAAGTCTCAGGGCCTGGACTGTGGTGTGTGTGTGTGTGTATATATATATACGTCTCAGGGCATGGACTGTGGTTTGTGTGTATATATATATAAGTCTCAGGGTCTGGACTGTGGTGTGTGTGTGTGTGTGTATATATAAGTCTCAGGGCCTGGACTGTGGTGTGTGTGTGTATATATATAGGTCTCAGGGCCTGGACTGTGGTGTGTGTGTATATATATATAAGTCTCAGGGCCTGGACTGTGGTGTGTGTGTGTGTATATATATCAGTCTCAGGGTCTGGACTGTGGTGTTTGTGTGTATATATATAAGTCTCAGGGCATGGACTGTGGTGTGTGTGTATATATATATAAGTCTCAGGGCCTGGACTGTGGTGTGTGTGTGTATATATATATAAGTCTCAGGGCCTGGACTGTGGTGTGTGTGTGTATCTATATATAAGTCTCAGGGCCTGGACTGTGGTGTGTGTGTATATATATAAGTCTCAGGGCCTGGACTGTGGTGTGTGTGTATATATATAAGTCTCAGGGCATGGACTGTGGTGTGTGTGTATATATATAAGTCTCAGGGCCTGGACTGTGGTGTGTGTGTGTGTATATATATAAGTCTCAGGGTCTGGACTGTGGTGTGTGTGTATATATATAAGTCTCAGGGTCTGGACTGTGGTGTGTGTGTGTATATATATATAAGTCTCAGGGCCTGGACTGTGGTGTGTGTGTGTATATATATAAGTCTCAGGGCCTGGACTGTGGTGTGTGTGTGTATATATATAAGTCTCAGGGTCTGGACTGTGGTGTATGTGTGTATATATATATATAAGTCTCAGGGTCTGGACTGTGGTGTGTGTGTATATATATAAGCCTCAGTGCCTGGACTGTGGTGTGTGTGTGTATATATATATAAGTCTCAGGGCCTGGACTGTGGTGTGTGTGTGTGTATATATATAAGTCTCAGGGCCTGGACTGTGGTGTGTGTGTATATATATAAGTCTCAGGGCCTGGACTGTGGTGTGTGTGTGTGTGTATATATATAAGTCTCAGGGCCTGGACTGTGGTGTGTGTGTATATATATAAGTCTCAGTGCCTGGACTGTGGTGTGTGTATGTGTATATATATAAGTCTCAGGGCCTGGACTGTGGTGTGTGTGTATATATATAAGTCTCAGGGCATGGACTGTGGTGTGTGTGTATATATATAAGTCTCAGGGCCTGGACTGTGGTGTGTGTGTGTGTATATATATAAGTCTCAGGGCCTGGACTGTGGTGTGTGTGTATATATATAAGTCTCAGTGCCTGGACTGTGGTGTGTGTGTGTGTATATATATATGTCTCAGGGCCTGGACTGTGGTGTGTGTGTATATATATAATTCTCAGTGCCTGGACTGTGGTGTGTGTGTGTATATATATATAAGTCTCAGTGCCTGGACTGTGGTGTGTGTATGTGTATATATATAAGTCTCAGGGCCTGGACTGTGGTGTGTGTGTATATATATAAGTCTCAGGGCATGGACTGTGGTGTGTGTGTATATATATAAGTCTCAGGGCCAGGACTGTGGTGTGTGTGTGTGTATATATATAAGTCTCAGGGCCTGGACTGTGGTGTGTGTGTATATATATAAGTCTCAGAGCCTGGACTGTGGTGTGTGTGTGTATATATATAAGTCTCAGGGCCTGGACTGTGGTGTGTGTGTGTGTATATATATAAGTCTCAGGGCCTGGACTGTGGTGTGTGTGTATATATATAAGTCTCAGGGCATGGACTGTGGTGTGTGAGTATATATATAAGTCTCAGGGCCTGGACTGTGGTGTGTGTGTGTGTATATATATAAGTCTCAGGGCCTGGACTGTGGTGTGTGTGTATATATATAAGTCTCAGGGCCTGGACTGTGATGTGTGTGTATATATATATAAGTCTCAGGGCCTGGACTGTGGTGTGTGTGTGTGTGTATATATATACGTCTCAGGGCATGGACTGTGGTTTGTGTGTATATATATATAAGTCTCAGGGTCTGGACTGTGGTGTGTGTGTGTGTGTGTATATATAAGTCTCAGGCCTGGACTGTGGTGTGTGTGTGTATATATATAGGTCTCAGGGCCTGGACTGTGGTGTGTGTGTATATATATATAAGTCTCAGGGCCTGGACTGTGGTGTGTGTGTGTGTATATATATCAGTCTCAGGGTCTGGACTGTGGTGTTTGTGTGTATATATATAAGTCTCAGGGCATGGACTGTGGTGTGTGTGTATATATATATAAGTCTCAGGGCCTGGACTGTGGTGTGTGTGTGTATATATATATAAGTCTCAGGGCCTGGACTGTGGTGTGTGTGTGTATCTATATATAAGTCTCAGGGCCTGGACTGTGGTGTGTGTGTATATATATAAGTCTCAGGGCCTGGACTGTGGTGTGTGTGTATATATATAAGTCTCAGGGCATGGACTGTGGTGTGTGTGTATATATATAAGTCTCAGGGCCTGGACTGTGGTGTGTGTGTGTGTATATATATAAGTCTCAGGGCCTGGACTGTGGTGTGTGTGTATATATATAAGTCTCAGGGCATGGACTGTGGTGTGTGTGTGTGTATATATATAAGTCTCAGGGCCTGGACTGTGGTGTGTGTGTGTGTATATATATAAGTCTCAGGGCCTGGACTGTGGTGTGTGTGTATATATATAAGTCTCAGGGCCTGGACTGTGATGTGTGTGTATATATATATAAGTCTCAGGGCCTGGACTGTGGTGTGTGTGTGTGTATATATATACGTCTCAGGGCATGGACTGTGGTGTGTGTGTATATATATATAAGTCTCAGGGTCTGGACTGTGGTGTGTGTGTGTGTGTGTATATATAAGTCTCAGGGCCTTGACTGTGTTGTGTGTGTGTATATATATAAGTCTCAGGGCCTGGACTGTGGTGTGTGTGTATATATATATAAGTCTCACGGCCTGGACTGTGGTGTGTGTGTGTATATATATAAGTCTCAGGGCATGGACTGTGGTGTGTGTGTGTATATATATAAGTCTCAGGGCCTGGACTGTGGAGAGTGTGTGTATATATATAAGTCTCAGGGCATGGACTGTGGTGTGTGTGTGTATATATATAAGTCTCAGGGCCTGGACTGTGGTGTGTGTGTGTATATATATAAGTTTTAAGGCCTGGACTGTGGTATGTGTGTGTATATATATATAAGTCTCAGGGCCTGGACTGTGGTGTGTGTGTATATATATAAGTCTCAGGGCCTGGACTGTGGTGTGTGTGTATATATATAAGTCTCAGGGCATGGACTGTGGTGTGTGTGTATATATATAAGTCTCAGGGCCTGGACTGTGGTGTGTGTGTATAGATATAAGTCTCAGGGCCTGGACTGTGGTGTGTGTGTGTATATATATATAAGTCTCAGGGCATGGACTGTGGTGTGTGTGTGTATATCTATAAGTCTCAGGGCCTGGACTGTGGTGTGTGTGTGTATATATATATAAGTCTCAGGGCCTGGACTGTGGTGTCTGTGTGTATATATATATAAGTCTCAGGGCCTGGACTGTGGTGTGTGTGTGTATATATATAAGTCTCTGGGCCTGGACTGTGGTGTGTGTGTGTATATATATAAGTCTCAGGGCCTGGACTGTGGTGTGTGTGTGTATATATATATAAGTCTCAGGGCCTGGACTGTAGTGTCTGTGTGTATATATATATATAAGTCTCAGGGCCTGGACTGTGGTGTGTGTGTGTATATATATAAGTCTCAGGGCATGGACTGTGGTGTGTGTGTATATATATAAGTCTCAGGGCCTGGACTGTGGTGTGTGTGTATATATATAAGTCTCAGGGTCTGGACTGTGGTGTGTGTGTGTATATATATAAGTCTCAGGGCATGGACTGTGGTGTGTGTGTGTATATATATAAGTCTCAGGGCCTGGACTGTGGAGAGTGTGTGTATATATATAAGTCTCAGGGCCTGGACTGTGGTGTGTGTGTGTATATATATAAGTCTCAGGGCCTGGACTGTGGTGTGTGTGTATATATATAAGTCTCAGGGCCTGGACTGTGGTGTGTGTGTGTATATATATATATATAAGTCTCAGGGCCTGGACTGTGGTGTGTGTGTATATATATATAAGTCTCAGGGCCTGGACTGTGGTGTGTGTGTGTATATATATAAGTCTCAGGGCCTGGACTGTGGTGTGTGTGTATATATATATATAAGTCTCAGGGCATCGACTGTGGTGTGTGTGTATATATATACGTCTCAGGGTCTGGACTGTGGTGTATGTGTGTATATATATATATAAGTCTCAGGGTCTGGACTGTGGTGTGTGTGTGTGTGTGTATATATAAGTCTCAGGGCCTGGACTGTGGTGTGTGTGTGTATATATATAGGTCTCAGGGCCTGGACTGTGGTGTGTGTGTATATATATATAAGTCTCAGGGCCTGGACTGTGGTGTGTGTGTGTGTATATATATCAGTCTCAGGGTCTGGACTGTGGTGTTTGTGTGTATATATATAAGTCTCAGGGCATGGACTGTGGTGTGTGTGTATATATATATAAGTCTCAGGGCCTGGACTGTGGTGTGTGTGTGTATATATATATAAGTCTCAGGGCCTGGACTGTGGTGTGTGTGTGTATCTATATATAAGTCTCAGGGCCTGGACTGTGGTGTGTGTGTATATATATAAGTCTCAGGGCCTGGACTGTGGTGTGTGTGTATATATATAAGTCTCAGGGCATGGACTGTGGTGTGTGTGTATATATATAAGTCTCAGGGCCTGGACTGTGGTGTGTGTGTGTGTATATATATAAGTCTCAGGGCCTGGACTGTGGTGTGTGTGTATATATATAAGTCTCAGGGCATGGACTGTGGTGTGTGTGTGTGTATATATATAAGTCTCAGGGCCTGGACTGTGGTGTGTGTGTGTGTATATATATAAGTCTCAGGGCCTGGACTGTGGTGTGTGTGTATATATATAAGTCTCAGGGCCTGGACTGTGATGTGTGTGTATATATATATAAGTCTCAGGGCCTGGACTGTGGTGTGTGTGTGTGTATATATATACGTCTCAGGGCATGGACTGTGGTGTGTGTGTATATATATATAAGTCTCAGGGTCTGGACTGTGGTGTGTGTGTGTGTGTGTATATATAAGTCTCAGGGCCTTGACTGTGTTGTGTGTGTGTATATATATAAGTCTCAGGGCCTGGACTGTGGTGTGTGTGTATATATATATAAGTCTCACGGCCTGGACTGTGGTGTGTGTGTGTATATATATAAGTCTCAGGGCATGGACTGTGGTGTGTGTGTGTATATATATAAGTCTCAGGGCCTGGACTGTGGAGAGTGTGTGTATATATATAAGTCTCAGGGCATGGACTGTGGTGTGTGTGTGTATATATATAAGTCTCAGGGCCTGGACTGTGGTGTGTGTGTGTATATATATAAGTTTTAAGGCCTGGACTGTGGTGTGTGTGTGTATATATATATAAGTCTCAGGGCCTGGACTGTGGTGTGTGTGTATATATATAAGTCTCAGGGCCTGGACTGTGGTGTGTGTGTATATATATAAGTCTCAGGGCATGGACTGTGGTGTGTGTGTATATATATAAGTCTCAGGGCCTGGACTGTGGTGTGTGTGTATAGATATAAGTCTCAGGGCCTGGACTGTGGTGTGTGTGTGTATATATATATAAGTCTCAGGGCATGGACTGTGGTGTGTGTGTGTATATCTATAAGTCTCAGGGCCTGGACTGTGGTGTGTGTGTGTATATATATATAAGTCTCAGGGCCTGGACTGTGGTGTCTGTGTGTATATATATATAAGTCTCAGGGCCTGGACTGTGGTGTGTGTGTGTATATATATAAGTCTCTGGGCCTGGACTGTGGTGTGTGTGTGTATATATATAAGTCTCAGGGCCTGGACTGTGGTGTGTGTGTGTATATATATATAAGTCTCAGGGCCTGGACTGTAGTGTCTGTGTGTATATATATATATAAGTCTCAGGGCCTGGACTGTGGTGTGTGTGTGTATATATATAAGTCTCAGGGCATGGACTGTGGTGTGTGTGTATATATATAAGTCTCAGGGCCTGGACTGTGGTGTGTGTGTATATATATAAGTCTCAGGGTCTGGACTGTGGTGTGTGTGTGTATATATATAAGTCTCAGGGCATGGACTGTGGTGTGTGTGTGTATATATATAAGTCTCAGGGCCTGGACTGTGGAGAGTGTGTGTATATATATAAGTCTCAGGGCCTGGACTGTGGTGTGTGTGTGTATATATATAAGTCTCAGGGCCTGGACTGTGGTGTGTGTGTATATATATAAGTCTCAGGGCCTGGACTGTGGTGTGTGTGTGTATATATATATATATAAGTCTCAGGGCCTGGACTGTGGTGTGTGTGTATATATATATAAGTCTCAGGGCCTGGACTGTGGTGTGTGTGTGTATATATATAAGTCTCAGGGCCTGGACTGTGGTGTGTGTGTATATATATATATAAGTCTCAGGGCATCGACTGTGGTGTGTGTGTATATATATACGTCTCAGGGTCTGGACTGTGGTGTATGTGTGTATATATATATATAAGTCTCAGGGTCTGGACTGTGGTGTGTGTGTATATATATAAGTCTCAGGGTCTGGACTGTGGTGTGTGTGTGTATATATATATAAGTCTCAGGGCCTGGACTGTGGTGTGTGTGTGTATATATATAAGTCTCAGGGCCTGGACTGTGGTGTGTGTGTGTATATATATAAGTCTCAGGGCATGGACTGTGGTGTGTGTGTATATATATACGTCTCAGGGCCTGGACTGTGGTGTGTGTGTGTGTATATATATAAGTCTCAGGGCCTGGACTGTGGTGTGTGTGTGTGTATATATATAAGTCTCAGGGTCTGGACTGTGGTGTATGTGTGTATATATATATATAAGTCTCAGGGTCTGGACTGTGGTGTGTGTGTATATATATAAGCCTCAGTGCCTGGACTGTGGTGTGTGTGTGTATATATATATAAGTCTCAGGGCCTGGACTGTGGTGTGTGTGTGTGTATATATATAAGTCTCAGGGCCTGGACTGTGGTGTATGTGTGTATATATATATATAAGTCTCAGGGTCTGGACTGTGGTGTGTGTGTATATATATAAGCCTCAGTGCCTGGACTGTGGTGTGTGTGTGTATATATATATAAGTCTCAGGGCCTGGACTGTGGTGTTTGTGTGTGTATATATATAAGTCTCAGGGCCTGGACTGTGGTGTGTGTGTATATATATAAGTCTCAGGGCATGGACTGTGGTGTGTGTGTATATATATAAGTCTCAATGCCTGGACTGTGGTGTGTGTGTGTATATATATAAGTCTCAGGGCCTGGACTGTGGTGTGTGTGTATATATATAAGTCTCAGGGCATGGACTGTGGTGTGTGTGTATATATATAAGTCTCAGGGCCTGGACTGTGGTGTGTGTGTGTGTATATAAGTCTCAGGGCCTGGACTGTGGTGTGTGTGTATAGATATAAGTCTCAGGGCCTGGACTGTGGTGTGTGTGTGTATATATATATAAGTCTCAGGGCATGGACTGTGGTGTGTGTGTGTATATCTATAAGTCTCAGGGCCTGGACTGTGGTGTGTGTGTGTATATATATATAAGTCTCAGGGCCTGGACTGTGGTGTCTGTGTGTATATATATATAAGTCTCAGGGCCTGGACTGTGGTGTGTGTGTGTATATATATAAGTCTCTGGGCCTGGACTGTGGTGTGTGTGTGTATATATATAAGTCTCAGGGCCTGGACTGTGGTGTGTGTGTGTATATATATATAAGTCTCAGGGCCTGGACTGTAGTGTCTGTGTGTATATATATATATAAGTCTCAGGGCCTGGACTGTGGTGTGTGTGTGTATATATATAAGTCTCAGGGCATGGACTGTGGTGTGTGTGTATATATATAAGTCTCAGGGCCTGGACTGTGGTGTGTGTGTATATATATAAGTCTCAGGGTCTGGACTGTGGTGTGTGTGTGTATATATATAAGTCTCAGGGCATGGACTGTGGTGTGTGTGTGTATATATATAAGTCTCAGGGCCTGGACTGTGGAGAGTGTGTGTATATATATAAGTCTCAGGGCCTGGACTGTGGTGTGTGTGTGTATATATATAAGTCTCAGGGCCTGGACTGTGGTGTGTGTGTATATATATAAGTCTCAGGGCCTGGACTGTGGTGTGTGTGTGTATATATATATATATATAAGTCTCAGGGCCTGGACTGTGGTGTGTGTGTATATATATATAAGTCTCAGGGCCTGGACTGTGGTGTGTGTGTGTATATATATAAGTCTCAGGGCCTGGACTGTGGTGTGTGTGTATATATATATATAAGTCTCAGGGCATCGACTGTGGTGTGTGTGTATATATATACGTCTCAGGGTCTGGACTGTGGTGTATGTGTGTATATATATATATAAGTCTCAGGGTCTGGACTGTGGTGTGTGTGTATATATATAAGTCTCAGGGTCTGGACTGTGGTGTGTGTGTGTATATATATATAAGTCTCAGGGCCTGGACTGTGGTGTGTGTGTGTATATATATAAGTCTCAGGGCCTGGACTGTGGTGTGTGTGTGTATATATATAAGTCTCAGGGCATGGACTGTGGTGTGTGTGTATATATATACGTCTCAGGGCCTGGACTGTGGTGTGTGTGTGTGTATATATATAAGTCTCAGGGCCTGGACTGTGGTGTGTGTGTGTGTATATATATAAGTCTCAGGGTCTGGACTGTGGTGTATGTGTGTATATATATATATATAAGTCTCAGGGTCTGGACTGTGGTGTGTGTGTATATATATAAGCCTCAGTGCCTGGACTGTGGTGTGTGTGTGTATATATATATAAGTCTCAGGGCCTGGACTGTGGTGTGTGTGTGTGTATATATATAAGTCTCAGGGCCTGGACTGTGGTGTATGTGTGTATATATATATATAAGTCTCAGGGTCTGGACTGTGGTGTGTGTGTATATATATAAGCCTCAGTGCCTGGACTGTGGTGTGTGTGTGTATATATATATAAGTCTCAGGGCCTGGACTGTGGTGTTTGTGTGTGTATATATATAAGTCTCAGGGCCTGGACTGTGGTGTGTGTGTATATATATAAGTCTCAGGGCATGGACTGTGGTGTGTGTGTATATATATAAGTCTCAATGCCTGGACTGTGGTGTGTGTGTGTATATATATAAGTCTCAGGGCCTGGACTGTGGTGTGTGTGTATATATATAAGTCTCAGGGCATGGACTGTGGTGTGTGTGTATATATATAAGTCTCAGGGCCTGGACTGTGGTGTGTGTGTGTGTATATATATAAGTCTCAGGGCCTGGACTGTGGTGTGTGTGTATATATATAAGTCTCAGTGCCTGGACTGTGGTGTGTGTGTGTGTATATATATATGTCTCAGGGCCTGGACTGTGGTGTGTGTGTATATATATAAGTCTCAGTGCCTGGACTGTGGTGTGTGTGTGTATATATATATAAGTCTCAGTGCCTGGACTGTGGTGTGTGTATGTGTATATATATAAGTCTCAGGGCCTGGACTGTGGTGTGTGTGTATATATATAAGTCTCAGGGCATGGACTGTGGTGTGTGTGTATATATATAAGTCTCAGGGCCTGGACTGTGGTGTGTGTGTGTGTATATATATAAGTCTCAGGGCCTGGACTGTGGTGTGTGTGTATATATATAAGTCTCAGAGCCTGGACTGTGGTGTGTGTGTGTATATATATAAGTCTCAGGGCCTGGACTGTGGTGTGTGTGTGTATATATATAAGTCTCAGGGCCTGGACTGTGGTGTGTGTGTATATATATAAGTCTCAGGGCATGGACTGTGGTGTGTGAGTATATATATAAGTCTCAGGGCCTGGACTGTGGTGTGTGTGTGTGTATATATATAAGTCTCAGGGCCTGGACTGTGGTGTGTGTGTATATATATAAGTCTCAGGGCCTGGACTGTGATGTGTGTGTATATATATATAAGTCTCAGGGCCTGGACTGTGGTGTGTGTGTGTGTGTATATATATACGTCTCAGGGCATGGACTGTGGTTTGTGTGTATATATATATAAGTCTCAGGGTCTGGACTGTGGTGTGTGTGTGTGTGTGTATATATAAGTCTCAGGGCCTGGACTGTGGTGTGTGTGTGTATATATATAGGTCTCAGGGCCTGGACTGTGGTGTGTGTGTATATATATATAAGTCTCAGGGCCTGGACTGTGGTGTGTGTGTGTGTATTTATATCAGTCTCAGGGTCTGGACTGTGGTGTTTGTGTGTATATATATAAGTCTCAGGGCATGGACTGTGGTGTGTGTGTATATATATATATAAGTCTCAGGGCCTGGACTGTGGTGTGTGTGTGTATATATATATAAGTCTCAGGGCCTGGACTGTGGTGTGTGTGTGTATCTATATATAAGTCTCAGGGCCTGGACTGTGGTGTGTGTGTATATATATAAGTCTCAGGGCCTGGACTGTGGTGTGTGTGTATATATATAAGTCTCAGGGCATGGACTGTGGTGTGTGTGTATATATATAAGTCTCAGGGCCTGGACTGTGGTGTGTGTGTGTGTATATATATAAGTCTCAGGGCCTGGACTGTGGTGTGTGTGTATATATATAAGTCTCAGGGCATGGACTGTGGTATGTGTGTGTGTATATATATAAGTCTCAGGGCCTGGACTGTGGTGTGTGTGTGTGTATATATATAAGTCTCAGGGCCTGGACTGTGGTGTGTGTGTATATATATAAGTCTCAGGGCCTGGACTGTGATGTGTGTGTATATATATATAAGTCTCAGGGCCTGGACTGTGGTGTGTGTGTGTGTATATATATACGTCTCAGGGCATGGACTGTGGTGTGTGTGTATATATATATAAGTCTCAGGGTCTGGACTGTGGTGTGTGTGTGTGTGTATATATAAGTCTCAGGGCCTGGACTGTGTTGTGTGTGTGTATATATATAAGTCTCAGGGCCTGGACTGTGGTGTGTGTGTATATATATATAAGTCTCAGGGCCTGGACTGTGGTGTGTGTGTGTATATATATAAGTCTCAGGGCCTGGACTGTGGTGTGTGTGTATATATATATATAAGTCTCAGGGCCTGGACTGTGGTGTGTGTGTATATATATATATAAGTCTCAGGGCCTGGACTGTGGTGTGTGTGTGTATATATATCAGTCTCAGGGTCTGGACTGTGGTGTTTGTGTGTATATATATAAGTCTCAGGGCATGGACTGTGGTGTGTGTGTATATATATATAAGTCTCAGGGCCTGGACTGTGGTGTGTGTGTGTATATATATAAGTCTCAGGGCCTGGACTGTGGTGTGTGTGTATATATATATAAGTCTCAGGGCCTGGACTGTGGTGTGTGTGTGTATATATATCAGTCTCAGGGTCTGGACTGTGGTGTTTGTGTGTATATATATAAGTCTCAGGGCATGGACTGTGGTGTGTGTGTATATATATATAAGTCTCAGGGCCTGGACTGTGGTGTGTGTGTGTATATATATAAGTCTCAGGGCCTGGACTGTGGTGTGTGTGTGTATATATATATAAGTCTCAGGGCCTGGACTGTGGTGTGTGTGTATATATATAAGTCTCAGGGCCTGGACTGTGGTGTGTGTGTATATATATAGGTCTCAGGGCATGGACTGTGGTGTGTGTGTATATATATAAGTCTCAGGGCCTGGACTGTGGTGTGTGTGTATATATATATAAGTCTCAGGGTCTGGACTGTTGTGTGTGTGTGTATATATATAAGTCTCAGGGCATGGACTGTGGTGTGTGTGTGTATATATATAAGTCTCAGGGCCTGGACTGTGGAGAGTGTGTGTATATATATAAGTCTCAGGGCCTGGACTGTGGTGTGTGTGTGTATATATAAGTCTCAGGGCCTGGACTGTGGTGTGTGTGTGTGTGTATATATATAAGTCTCAGGGCCTGGACTGTGGTGTGTGTGTATATATATATATAAGTCTCAGGGCCTGGACTGTGGTGTGTGTGTGTATATATATAAGTCTCAGGGCCTGGACTGTGGTGTGTGTGTATATATATATAAGTCTCAGGGCATGGACTGTGGTGTGTGTGTGTATATATAAGTCTCAGGGCCTGGACTGTGGTGTGTGTGTGTGTATATATATATAAGTCTCAGGGCCTGGACTGTGGTGTGTGTGTATATATATAAGTCTCAGGGCCTGGACTGTGGTGTGTGTGTGTATATATATAAGTCTCAGGGCATGGACTGTGGTGTGTGTGTATATATATAAGTCTCAGGGCCTGGACTGTGGTGTGTGTGTATATATATAAGTCTCAGGGTCTGGACTGTGCTGTGTGTGTGTATATATATAAGTCTCAGGGCATGGACTGTGGTGTGTGTGTGTATATATATAAGTCTCAGGGCCTGGACTGTGGAGAGTGTGTGTATATATATAAGTCTCAGGGCCTGGACTGTGGTGTGTGTGTGTATATATAAGTCTCAGGGCCTGGACTGTGGTGTGTGTGTGTGTATATATATATAAGTCTCAGGGCCTGGACTGTGGTGTGTGTGTATATATATATAAGTCTCAGGGCCTGGACTGTGGTGTGTGTGTGTATATATATAAGTCTCAGGGCCTGGACTGTGGTGTGTGTGTATATATATATAAGTCTCAGGGCATGGACTGTGGTGTGTGTGTATATATATAAGTCTCAGGGTCTGGACTGTGGTGTATGTGTGTATATATATATATAAGTCTCAGGGTCTGGACTGTGGTGTGTGTGTATATATATAAGTCTCAGCGTCTGGACTGTGGTGTGTGTGTGTATATATATAAGTCTCAGGGCCTGGACTGTGGTGTGTGTCTGTATATATATATGTCTCAGGGCCTGGACTGTGGTGTGTGTGTGTATATATATAAGTCTCAGGGCCTGGACTGTGGTGTGTGTGTGTATATATATAAGTCTCAGGGCCTGGACTGTGGTGTGTGTGTATATATATATAAGTCTCAGGGCATGGACTGTGGTGTGTGTGTATATATATAAGTCTCAGGGTCTGGACTGTGGTGTATGTGTGTATATATATCTATAAGTCTCAGGGTCTGGACTGTGGTGTGTGTGTGTATATATATAAGTCTCAGGGCCTGGACTGTGGTGTGTGTGTGTATATATATAAGTCTCAGGGCCTGGACTGTGGTGTGTGTGTGTATATATATAAGTCTCAGGGCCTGGACTGTGGTGTGTGTGTGTATATATATAAGTCTCAGGGCCTGGACTGTGGTGTGTGTGTGTATATATATAAGTCTCAGGGCCTGGACTGTGGTGTGTGTGTGTATATATATAAGTCTCAGGGCCTGGACTGTGGTGTGTGTGTGTATATATATAAGTCTCAGTGTCTGGACTGTGGTGTGTGTGTGTATATATATAAGTCTCAGGGCCTGGACTGTGGTGTGTGTGTGTATATATATAAGTCTCAGGGTCTGGACTGTGGTGTATGTGTGTATATATATATATAAGTCTCAGGGTCTGGACTGTGGTGTGTGTGTATATATATAAGTCTCAGGGTCTGGACTGTGGTGTGTGTGTGTATATATATAAGTCTCAGGGCACGGACTGTGGTGTGTGTGTATATACATAAGTCTCAGGGTCTGGACTGTGGTGTATGTGTGTATATATATATATAAGTCGCAGGGTCTGGACTGTGGTGTGTGTGTATATATATAAGTCTCAGGGTCTGGACTGTGGTGTGTGTGTGTATATATATAAGTCTCAGGGTCTGGACTGTGGTGTGTGTGTGTATATATATATAAGTCTCAGGGTCTGGACTGTGGTGTGTGTGTATATATATAAGTCTCAGGGCATGGACTGTGGTGTGTGTGTATATATATATAAGTCTCAGGGCCTGGACTGTGGTGTGTGTGTGTATATATATAAGTCTCAGGGCATGGACTGTGGTGTGTGTGTATATATATATAAGTCTCAGGGCCTGGACTGTGGTGTGTGTGTGTATATATATAAGTCTCAGGGCATGGACTGTGGTGTGTGTGTGTATATATATAAGTCTCAGGGTCTGGACTGTGGTGTGTGTGTGTATATATATAAGTCTCAGGGCATGGACTGTGGTGTGTGTGTGTATATATATAAGTCTCAGGGTCTGGACTGTGGTGTGTGTGTGTATATATATAAGTCTCAGGGTCTGGACTGTGGTGTGTGTGTGTATATATATAAGTATCAGGGCCTGGACTGTGGTGTGTGTGTGTATATATATAAGTCTCAGGACATGGACTGTGGTGTGTGTGTGTATATATATAAGTCTCAGGGTCTGGACTGTGGTGTGTGTGTGTATATATATAAGTCTCAGGTTCTGGACTGTGGAGAGTGTGTGTATATATATAAGTCTCAGGGCCTGGACTGTGGTGTGTGTGTGTATATATATATAAGTCTCAGGGCCTGGACTGTGGTGTGTGTGTATATATATATAAGTCTCTGGGCCTGGACTGTGGTGTGTGTGTATGTATATAAGTCTCAGGGCCTGGACTGTGGTGTGTGTGTATATATATATAAGTCTCTGGGCCTGGACTGTGGTGTGTGTGTGTATATATATATGTATCAGGGCCTGGACTGTAGTGTGTGTGTATATATATATAAGTCTCTGGGCCTGGACTGTGGTGTGTGTGTGTATATATATAAGTCTCAGGGCCTGGACTGTGGTGTGTGTGTGTGTATATATATAAGTCTCAGGGCCTGGACTGTGGTGTGTGTGTATATATATAAGTCTCAGGTTCTGGACTGTGGAGAGTGTGTGTATATATATAAGTCTCAGGGCCTGGACTGTGGTGTGTGTGTGTATATATATATATAAGTCTCAGGGCCTGGACTGTGGTGTGTGTGTATATATATATAAGTCTCAGGGCCTGGACTGTGGTGTGTGTGTGTATATATATAAGTCTCAGGGCCTGGACTGTGGTGTGTGTGTGTGTATATATATAAGTCTCAGGGCCTGGACTGTGGTGTGTGTGTATATATATAAGTCTCAGGTTCTGGACTGTGGAGAGTGTGTGTATATATATATAAGTCTCAGGGCCTGGACTGTGGTGTGTGTGTGTATATATATATAAGTATCAGGGCCTGGACTGTGGTGTGTGTGTATATATATATAAGTCTCTGGGCCTGGACTGTGGTGTGTGTGTATGTATATAAGTCTCAGGGCATGGACTGTGGTGTGTGTGTGTATATATATAAGTCTCTGGGCCTGGACTGTGGTGTGTGTGTATATATATATAAGTCTCAGGGTCTGGACTGTGGTGTGTGTGTGTATATATATAAGTCTCAGGGACTGGACTGTGGTGTGTGTGTGTGTATATATAAGTCTCAGGGCCTGGACTGTGGTGTGTGTGTATATATATATAAGTCTCAGGGTCTGGACTGTGCTGTGTGTGTGTATATATATAAGTCCCAGGGTCTGGACTGTGGTGTGTGTGTGTATATATATAAGTCTCAGGTTCTGGACTGTGGAGAGTGTGTGTATATATATAAGTCTCAGGGCCTGGACTGTGGTGTGTGTGTATATATATATAAGTCTCTGGGCCTGGACTGTGGTGTGTGTGTATGTATATAAGTCTCAGGGCCTGGACTGTGGTGTGTGTGTATATATATATAAGTCTCTGGGCCTGGACTGTGGTGTGTGTGTGTATATATATAAGTATCAGGGCCTGGACTGTGGTGTGTGTGTATATATATATAAGTCTCTGGGCCTGGACTGTGGTGTGTGTGTGTATATATATAAGTCTCAGGGCCTGGACTGTGGTGTGTGTGTATATATATATAAGTCTCAGGTTCTGGACTGTGGAGAGTGTGTGTATATATATAAGTCTCAGGGCCTGGACTGTGGTGTGTGTGTGTATATATATATAAGTCTCAGGGCCTGGACTGTGGTGTGTGTGTATATATATATAAGTCTCAGGGCCTGGACTGTGGTGTGTGTGTGTGTATATATATAAGTCTCAGGGCCTGGACTGTGGTGTGTGTGTGTATATATATAAGTCTCAGGTTCTGGACTGTGGAGAGTATGTGTATATATATATAAGTCTCAGGGCCTGGACTGTGGTGTGTGTGTGTATATATATATAAGTATCAGGGCCTGGACTGTGGTGTGTGTGTATATATATATAAGTCTCTGGGCCTGGACTGTGGTGTGTTTGTATGTATATAAGTCTCAGGGCATGGACTGTGGTGTGTGTGTGTATATATATAAGTCTCTGGGCCTGGACTGTGGTGTGTGTGTATATATATATAAGTCTCAGGGTCTGGACTGTGGTGTGTGTGTGTATATATATAAGTCTCAGGGCCTGGACTGTGGTGTGTGTGTGTATATATATAAGTCTCAGGGCCTGGACTGTGGTGTGTGTGTATATATATAAGTCTCAGGGCCTGGACTGTGGTGTGAGTGTGTATATATATATAAGTCTGAGGGCATGGACTGTGGTGTGTGTGTGTGTATATATAAGTCTCAGGGCCTGGACTGTGGTGTGTGTGTATATATATATAAGTCTCAGGGTCTGGACTGTGCTGTGTGTGTGTATATATATAAGTCTCAGGGTCTGGACTGTGGTGTGTGTGTGTATATATATAAGTCTCAGGTTCTGGACTGTGGAGAGTGTGTGTATATATATAAGTCTCAGGGCCTGGACTGTGGTGTGTGTGTGTATATATATATAAGTCGCAGGGCCTGGACTGTGGTGTGTGTGTATATATATATAAGTCTCTGGGCCTGGACTGTGGTGTGTGTGTATGTATATAAGTCTCAGGGCCTGGACTGTGGTGTGTGTGTATATATATATAAGTCTCTGGGCCTGGACTGTGGTGTGTGTGTGTATATATATAAGTATCAGGGCCTGGACTGTGGTGTGTGTGTATATATATATAAGTCTCTGGGCCTGGACTGTGGTGTGTGTGTGTATATATATAAGTCTCAGGGCCTGGACTGTGGTGTGTGTGTGTGTATATATATAAGTCTCAGGGCCTGGACTGTGGTGTGTGTGTATATATATAAGTCTCAGGTTCTGGACTGTGGAGAGTGTGTGTATATATATAAGTCTCAGGGCCTGGACTGTGGTGTGTGTGTGTATATATATATAAGTCTCAGGGCCTGGACTGTGGTGTGTGTGTATATATATATATAAATCTCTGGGCCTGGACTGTGGTGTGTGTGTATGTATATAAGTCTCAGGGCATGGACTGTGGTGTGTGTGTGTATATATATAAGTCTCTGGGCCTGGACTGTGGTGTGTGTGTATATATATATAAGTCTCAGGGTCTGGACTGTGGTGTGTGTGTGTATATATATAAGTCTCAGGGCCTGGACTGTGGTGAGTGTGTGTGTATATATAAGTCTCAGGGCCTGGACTGTGGTGTGTGTGTGTATATATATAAGTCTCAGGTTCTGGACTGTGGTTTGTGTGTATATATATATAAGTCTCAGGGCCTGGACTGTGGTGTGTGTGTGTATATATATAAGTCTCAGGGCCTGGACTGTGGTGTGTGTGTGTATATATATAAGTCTCAGGGCCTGGACTGTGGTGTGTGTGTGTATATATATAAGTCTCAGGACATGGACTGTGGTGTGTGTGTGTATATATATAAGTCTCAGGGTCTGGTCTGTGGTGTGTGTGTGTATATCTATAAGTCTCAGGTTCTGGACTGTGGAGAGTGTGTGTATATATATAAGTCTCAGGGCCTGGACTGTGGTGTGTGTGTGTATATATATATAAGTCTCAGGGCCTGGACTGTGGTGTGTGTGTATATATATATAAGTCTCTGGGCCTGGACTGTGGTGTGTGTGTATGTATATAAGTCTCAGGGCCTGGACTGTGGTGTGTGTGTATATATATATAAGTCTCTGGGCCTGGACTGTGGTGTGTGTGTGTATATATATAAGTATCAGGGCCTGGACTGTGGTGTGTGTGTATATATATATATATAAGTCTCAGGGCCTGGACTGTGGTGTGTGTGTGTATATATATAAGTCTCAGGGCCTGGACTGTGGTGTGTGTGTGTGTATATATATAAGTCTCAGGGCCTGGACTGTGGTGTGTGTGTATATATATAAGTCTCAGGTTCTGGACTGTGGAGAGTGTGTGTATATATATAAGTCTCAGGGCCTGGACTGTGGTGTGTGTGTGTATATATATATAAGTCTCAGGGCCTGGACTGTGGTGTGTGTGTATATATATATAAGTCTCAGGGCCTGGACTGTGGTGTGTGTGTGTGTATATATATAAGTCTCAGGGCCTGGACTGTGGTGTGTGTGTGTATATATATAAGTCTCAGGTTCTGGACTGTGGAGAGTGTGTGTATATATATATAAGTCTCAGGGCCTGGACTGTGGTGTGTGTGTATATATATATAAGTCTCAGGGCCTGGACTGTGGTGTGTGTGTATATATATATAAGTCTCTGGGCCTGGACTGTGGTGTGTGTGTATGTATATAAGTCTCAGGGCATGGACTGTGGTGTGTGTGTGTATATATATAAGTCTCTGGGCCTGGACTGTGGTGTGTGTGTATATATATATAAGTCTCAGGGTCTGGACTGTGGTGTGTGTGTGTATATATATAAGTCTCAGGGCCTGGACTGTGGTGTGTGTGTGTATACATATAAGTCTCAGGGCCTGGACTGTGGTGTGTGTGTATATATATAAGTCTCAGGGCCTGGACTGTGGTGTGAGTGTGTATATATATATAAGTCTGAGGGCATGGACTGTGGTGTGTGTGTGTGTATATATAAGTCTCAGGGCCTGGACTGTGGTGTGTGTGTATATCTATATGTCTCAGGTTCTGGACTGTGGAGAGTGTGTGTATATATATAAGTCTCAGGGCCTGGACTGTGGTGTGTGTGTGTATATATATATAAGTCTCAGGGCCTGGACTGTGGTGTGTGTGTATATATATATAAGTCTCTGGGCCTGGACTGTGGTGTGTGTGTATGTATATAAGTCTCAGGGCCTGGACTGTGGTGTGTGTGTATATATATATAAGTCTCTGGGCCTGGACTGTGGTGTGTGTGTATGTATATAAGTCTCAGGGCATGGACTGTGGTGTGTGTGTGTATATATATAAGTCTCTGGGCCTGGACTGTGGTGTGTGTGTATATATATATAAGTCTCAGGGTCTGGACTGTGGTGTGTGTGTGTATATATATAAGTCTCAGGGCCTGGACTGTGGTGTGTGTGTGTATACATATAAGTCTCAGGGCCTGGACTGTGGTGTGTGTGTATATATATAGGTCTCAGGGCCTGGACTGTGGTGTGAGTGTGTATATATATATAAGTCTGAGGGCATGGACTGTGGTGTGTGTGTGTGTATATATAAGTCTCAGGGCCTGGACTGTGGTGTGTGTGTATATCTATATGTCTCAGGTTCTGGACTGTGGAGAGTGTGTGTATATATATAAGTCTCAGGGCCTGGACTGTGGTGTGTGTGTATATCTATATGTCTCAGGTTCTGGACTGTGGAGAGTGTGTGTATATATATAAGTCTGAGGGCATGGACTGTGGTGTGTGTGTGTATATATATAAGTCTCAGGGCCTGGACTGTGGTGTTTGTGTGTGTATATATATAAGTCTCAGGGCATGGACTGTGGTGTGTGTGTATATATATATAAGTCTCAGGGCCTGGACTGTGGTGTGTGTGTGTATATATATAAGTCTCAGGGCCTGGACTGTGGTGTGTGTGTATATATGTAAGTCTCAGGGTCTGGACTGTGGTGTGAGTGTGTATATATATAAGTCTCAGGGCATGGACTGTGGTGTGTGTGTGTATATATATAAGTCTCAGGGCCTGGACTGTGGTGTGTGTGTGTATATATATAAGTCTCAGGGCATGGACTGTGGTGGGTGTGTGTGTATATATATAAGTCTCAGGGCATGGACTGTGGTGTGTGTGTATATATATATAAGTCTCAGGGCCTGGACTGTGGTGTGTGTGTATATATATATAAGTCTCAGGGCATGGACTGTGGTTTGTGTGTGTATTTATATATAAGTCTCAGGGCCTGGACTGTGGTGTGTGTGTGTATATATATATAAGTCTCAGGGTCTGGACTGTGGTGTGAGTGTATATATATATAAGTCTCAGGGCATGGACTGTGGTGTGTGTGTGTATTTATATATAAGTCTCAGGGCCTGGACTGTGGTGTTTGTGTATATATATATATAAGTCTCAGGGCATGGACTGTGGTGTGTGTGTGTATTTATATATAAGTCTCAGGGCCTGGACTGTGGTGTGTGTGTATATATATATAAGTCTCAGGGTCTGGACTGTGGTGTGAGTGTGTATATATATAAGTCTCAGGGCCTGGACTGTGGTGTGTGTGTATATATATATAAGTCTCAGGGCCTGGACTGTGGTGTGTGCGTGTATATATATAAGTCTCAGGGCATTGACTGTGGTGTGTGAGTATCTATATATAAGTCTCAGGGCCTGGACTGTGGTGTGTGTGTATATATATATAAGTCTCAGGGCCTGGACTGTGGTGTGTGAGTGTATATATATAAGTCTCAGGGCATGGACTGTGGTGTGTGAGTATATATATATAAGTCTCAGGGTCTGGACTGTGCTGTGTGAGTGTATATATATATGTCTCAGGGCATGGACTGTGGTGTGTGTGTATATATATATAAGTCTCAGGGCCTGGACTGTGGTGTGTGTGTATATATATAAGTCTCAGGGCCTGGACTGTGGTGTGTGAGTGTATATATATAAGTCTCAGGGCCTGGACTGTGTTGTGTGTGTATATATATATAAGGCTCAGGGCCTGGACTGTGGTGTGTGAGTGTATATATATAAGTCTCAGGGCCTGGACTGTGGTGTGTGTGTGTATATATATAAGTCTCAGGGCATGGACTGTGGTGTGTGTGTATATATATATATAAGTCTCAGGGCATGGACTGTGGTGTGTGTGTATATATATATATAAGTCTCAGGGCCTGGACTGTGATGTGTGAGTGTATATATATAAGTCTCAGGGCCTTGACTGTGGTGTGTGTGTATATATATATAAGTCTCAGGGCCTGGACTGTGGTGTGTGAGTGTATATATATAAGTCTCAGGGCCTGGACTGTGGTGTGTGTGTGTATATATATAAGTCTCAGGGCATGGACTGTGGTGTGTGTGTATATATATATAAGTCTCAGGGCATGGACTGTGGTGTGTGTGTCTATATATATAAGTCTCAGGGCCTGGACTGTGGTGTGTGAGTGTATATATATAAGTCTCAGGGCCTGGACTGTGGTGTGTGTGTGTACATATATAAGTCTCAGGGCCTGGACTGTGGTGTGTTTGTGTATTTATATATAAGTCTCAGGGCCTGAAATGTGGTGTGTGTGTGTATATATATAAGTCTCAGGGCCTGGACTGTGGTGTGTGTGTGTATTTATATATAAGTCTCAGGGCCTGGACTGTGGTGTGTGTGTGTATATATATAAGTCTCAGGGCCTGGACTGTGGTGTTTGTGTGTGTATATATATAAGTCTCAGGGCATGGACTGTGGTGTGTGTGTGTATTTATATATAAGTCTCAGGGCCTGGAGTGTGGTGTGTGTGTGTGTATATATATAAGTCTCAGGGCCTGGACTGTGGTGTGTGTGTGTATTTATATATAAGTCTCAGGGCCTGGACTGTGGTGTGTGTGTGTATATATATAAGTCTCAGGGCCTGGACTGTGGTGTGTGTGTATATATATATAAGTCTCAGGGCCTGGACTGTGGTGTGTGTGTGTATATATATAAGTCTCAGGGCCTGGACTGTGGTGTGTGTGTATTTATATATAAGTCTCAGGGCCTGGACTGTGGTGTTTGTGTGTGTATATATATAAGTCTCAGGGCCTGGACTGTGGTGTGTGTGTATATATATATAAGTCTCAGGGCCTGGACTGTGGTGTGAGTGTGTATATATATAAGTCTCAGGGCCTGGACTGTGGTGTGTGTGTGTATATATATAAGTCTCAGGGCCTGGACTGTGGTGTTTGTGTGTGTATATATATAAGTCTCAGGGCCTGGACTGTGGTGTGTGAGTGTGTATATATATAAGTCTCAGGGCATGGACTGTGGTGTGTGTGTGTATTTATATATAAGTCTCAGGGCATGGACTGTGGTGTGTGTGTGTATTTATATATAAGTCTCATGGCCTGGACTGTGGTGTGTGTGTATATATATAAGTCTCAGGGCCTGGACTGTGGTGTTTGTGTGTATATATATAAGTCTCAGGGCCTGGACTGTGGTGTGTTTGTATATATATAAGTCTCAGGGCCTGGACTGTGGTGTGTGTGTGTAAATATATAAGTCTCAGGGCCTGGACTGTGGTGTGTGTGTGTATATATATAAGTCTCAGGGTCTGGACTGTGGTGTGTGTGTGTATATATATAAGTCGCAGGGCATGGACTGTGGTGAGCGTGTGTCTATATATAAGTCTCAGGGCCTGGACTGTGGTGAGTGTGCGTATATATATAAGTCTCAGGGTCTGGACTGTGGTGTGTGTGTATATATATAAGTCTCAGGGTCTGGACTGTGGTTTGTGTGTGTATATATATAAGTCTCAGGGCCTGGACTGTGGTGTGTGTGTGTATATATATAAGTCTCAGGGTCTGGACTGTGGTGTGTGTGTATATATATAAGTCTCAGGGCCTGGACTGTGGTGTGTGTGTGTGTATATGTATAAGTCTCAGGGCCTGGACTGTGGTGAGTGTGTGTATATATATAAGTCTCAGGGTCTGGACTGTGGTGTGTGTGTATATATATAAGTCTCAGGGCCTGGACTGTGGTGTGTGTGTGTGTATATGTATAAGTCTCAGGGCCTGGACTGTGGTGTGTGTGTGTATATATATAAGTCTCAGGGCCTGGACTGTGGTGTGTGTGTGTATATATATAAGTCTCAGGGCCTGGACTGTGGTGTGTGTGTGTATATAAATAAGTCTCAGGGCATGGACTGTGGTGTGTGTGTGTATATATATAAGTCTCAGGGCATGGACTGTGGTGTGTGTGTGTATATATATAAGTCTCAGGGCATGGACTGTGGTGAGCGTGTGTCTATATATAAGTCTCAGGGCCTGGACTGTGGTGTGTGTGTGTGTATATATATATATATAAGTCTCAGGGCCTGGACTGTGGTGTGTGTGTGTATATATATAAGTATCAGGGCCTGGACTGTGGTGAGTGTGTGTGTATATATATAAGTCTCAGGGCCTGGACTGTGGTGTGTGTGTGTATATATATAAGTCTCAGGGCATGGACTGTGGTGTTTGTGTATATATATATAAGTCTCAGGGCATGGACTGTGGTGAGCGTGTGTCTATATATAAGTCTCAGGGCCTGGACTGTGGTGAGTGTGTGTATATATATAAGTCTCAGGGTCTGGACTGTGGTGTGTGTGTATATATATAAGTCTCAGGGCCTGGACTGTGGTGTGTGTGTGTGTATATGTATAAGTCTCAGGGCCTGGACTGTGGTGTGTGTGTGTATATATATAACTCTCAGGGCCTGGACTGTGGTCTGTGTGTGTATATATATAAGTCTCAGGGCCTGGACTGTGGTGTGTGTGTGTATATATATAAGTCTCAGGGCATGGACTGTGGTGTGTGTGTGTATATATATAAGTCTCAGGGCATGGACTGTGGTGTGTGTGTGTATATATATAAGTCTCAGGGCATGGACTGTGGTGAGCGTGTGTCTATATATAAGTCTCAGAGCCTGGACTGTGGTGTGTGTGTGTGTATATATATATATATATATAAGTCTCAGGGCCTGGACTGTGGTGTGTGTGTGTATATATATAAGTATCAGGGCCTGGACTGTGGTGAGTGTGTGTGTATATATATAAGTCTCAGGGCCTGGACTGTGGTGTGTGTGTGTATATATATAAGTCTCAGGGCATGGAGTGTGGTGTGTGTGTATATATATATAAGTCTCAGGGCATGGACTGTGGTGAGCGTGTGTCTATATATAAGTCTCAGGGCCTGGACTGTGGTGTGTGTGTGTGTATATATAAGTCTCAGGGCATGGACTGTGGTGAGCGTGTGTCTATATATAAGTCTCAGGGCCTGGACTGTGGTGTGTGTGTGTATATATATATAAGTCTCAGGGCATGGACTGTGGTGAGCGTGTGTCTATATATAAGTCTCAGGGCCTGGACTGTGGTGTTTGTGTATATATATAAGTCTCAGCGTCTGGACTGTGGTGTGTGTGTATACATATATAAGTCTCAGGGCATGGACTGTGGTGAGCGTGTGTCTATATATAAGTCTCAGGGCCTGGACTGTGGTGTTTGTGTATATATATAAGTCTCAGCGTCTGGACTGTGGTGTGTGTGTATATATATATAAGTCTCAGGGCATGGACTGTGGTGAGTGTGTATATATATATATAAGTCTCAGGGCATGGACTGTGGTGAGCGTGTGTCTATATATAAGTCTCAGGGCCTGGACTGTGGTGTTTGTGTATATATATAAGTCTCAGGGCCTGGACTGTGGTGTGTGTGTATATATATAAGTCTCAGGGCCTGGACTGTGGTGTGTGTATTTATATATAAGTCTCAGGGCATGGACTGTGGTGTGTGTGAGTATATATATATAAGTCTCAGGGTCTGGACTGTGGTGTGAGTGTGTATATATATATATAAGTCTCAGGGCCTGGACTGTGGTGTGTGTGTATATATATAAGTCTCTGGGCCTGGACTGTGGTGTGTGTGTGTGTATATATATAAGTCTCAGGTTCTGGACTGTGGTGAGTGTGTATATATATAAGTCTCAGGGCATGGACTGTGGTGTGTGTGTATATATATATAAGTCTCAGGGCATGGACTGTGGTGTGTGTGTGTATATATATAAGTCTCAGGGTCTGGACTGTGGTGTCTGTGTATATATATATAAGTCTCAGGGTCTGGACTGTGGTGTGTGTGTGTGTATATATATAAGTCTCAGGGCCTGGACTGTGGTGTGTGTGTATATATATATAAGTCTCAGGGCCTGGACTGTGGTGTGTGTGTGTATATATATAAGTCTCAGGGTCTGGACTGTGGTGTCTGTGTATATATATATAAGTCTCAGGGTCTGGACTGTGGTGTGTTTGTGTGTATATATATAAGTCTCAGGGCCTGGACTGTGGCGTGTGTGTATATATATATAAGTCTCAGGGCCTGGACTGTGGTGTGTGTGTGTATATATATATAAGTCTCAGGGTCTGGACTGTGGTGTGTGTGTGTGTATATATATAAGTCTCAGGGCCTGGACTGTGGTGTGTGTGTATATATATATAAGTCTCAGGGCATGGACTGTGGTGTGTGTGTGTGTATATATAAGTCTCAGGGCATGGACTGTGGTGTGTGTGTGTATATATATAAGTCTCAGGGCCTGGACTGTGGTGTGTGTGTGTATATATATAAGTCTCAGGGTCGTGACTGTGGTGTCTGTGTATATATATATATAAGTCTCAGGGCATGGACTGTGGTGTGTATGTGTGTATATATATAAGTCTCAGGGTCTGGACTGTGGTGTGAGTGTGTATATATATATAAGTCTCTGGGTCTGGACTGTGGTGTGTGTGTGTATATATATAAGTCTCAGGGTCGTGACTGTGGTGTCTGTGTATATATATATAAGTCTCAGGGCCTGGACTGTGGTGTGTGTGTGTATATATATAAGTCTCAGGGTCGTGACTGTGGTGTCTGTGTATATATATATAAGTCTCAGGGCCTGGACTGTGGTGTGTGTGTGTATATATATATATATAAGTCTCAGGGTCGTGACTGTGGTGTCTGTGTATATATATATAAGTCTCAGGGCCTGGACTGTGGTGTGTGTGTGTATATATATAAGTCTCAGGGCATGGACTGTGGTGTTTGTGTATATATATATAAGTCTCAGGGCCTGGACTGTGGTGTGTGTGTGTATATATATAAGTCTCAGGGTCTGGACTGTGGTGTGTGTGTGTGTATATATATAAGTCTCAGGGTCTGGACTGTGGTGTGAGTGTGTATATATATATAAGTCTCAGGGCATGGACTGTGGTGTGTGTGTATATATATATAAGTCTCAGGGCCTGGACTGTGGTGTGTGTGTGTATATATATAAGTCTCAGGGCCTGGACTGTGGTGTGTGTGTGTATATATATAAGTCTCAGGGTCTGGACTGTGGTGTGAGTGTGTATATATATAAGTCTCAGGGCCTGGACTGTGGTGTGTGTGTGTATATATATATAAGTCTCAGGGTCAGGACTGTGGTGTGAGTGTGTATATATATAAGTCTCAGGGCCTGGACTGTGGTGTGTGTGTGTGTATATATATAAGTCTCAGGGTCTGGACTGTGGTGTGAGTGTGTATATATATAAGTCTCAGGGCCTGGACTGTGGTGAGTGTGTGTATATATATAAGTCTCAGGGCCTGGACTGTGGTGTGTGTATATATATAAGTCTCAGGGCCTGGACTGTGGTGTGTGTGTGTATATATATATAAGTCTCAGGGTCTGGACTGTGGTGTGTGTATGTATATATATAAGTCTCAGGGCCTGGACTGTGGTGTGTGTGTGTATATATATAAATCTCTGGGCCTGGACTGTGGTGTGTGTGTGTGTATATATATAAGTCTCAGGGCATGGACTGTGGTGTGTGTGTGTATATATATAAGTCTCAGGGTCTGGACTGTGGTGTGAGTGTTTATATATATATAAGTCTCAGGGCATGGACTGTGGTGTGTGTGTGTGTATATATATAAGTCTCAGGGCCTGGACTGTGGTGTGTGTGTGTGTGTACATATAAGTCTCAGGGTCTGGACTGTGGTGTGTGTGTGTATATATATAAGTCTCAGGGCCTGGACTGTGGTGTGTGTGTGTGTATATATATAAGTCTCAGGGCCTGGACTGTGGTGTGTGTGTGTGTGTATATATAAGTCTCAGGGTCTGGACTGTGGTGTGTGTGTGTGTATATATATAAGTCTCAGGGCCTGGACTGCGGTGTGTGTGTGTATATATATAAGTCTCAGGGCCTGGGCTGTGGTGTGTGTGTGTATATATATAAGTGTGAGGCCCTGGACCGGTGGTGTGAGTGTGTATATATATAAGTCTCAGGGCCTGGACTGTGGTGTGTGTGTGTGTGTATATATAAGTCTCAGGGTCTGGACTGTGGTGTGTGTGTATATATATATAAGTCTCAGGGCCTGGACTGTGGTGTGTGTGTGTATATATATAAGTCTCAGGGTCTGGACTGTGGTGTCTGTGTATATATATATAAGTCTCAGGGTCTGGACTGTGGTGTGTGTGTGTGTATATATATAAGTCTCAGGGCCTGGACTGTGGTGTGTGTGTATATATATATAAGTCTCAGGGCCTGGACTGTGGTGTGTGTGTGTATATATATAAGTCTCAGGGTCTGGACTGTGGTGTCTGTGTATATATATATCAGTCTCAGGGTCTGGACTGTGGTGTGTTTGTGTGTATATATATAAGTCTCAGGGCCTGGACTGTGGTGGGTGTGTATATATATATAAGTCTCAGGGCCTGGACTGTGGTGTGTGTGTGTATATATATATAAGTCTCAGGGTCTGGACTGTGGTGTGTGTGTGTGTATATATATAAGTCTCAGGGCCTGGACTGTGGTGTGTGTGTATATATATATAAGTCTCAGGGCATGGACTGTGGTGTGTGTGTGTGTATATATAAGTCTCAGGGCATGGACTGTGGTGTGTGTGTGTATATATATAAGTCTCAGGGCCTGGACTGTGGTGTGTGTGTGTATATATATAAGTCTCAGGGTCGTGACTGTGGTGTCTGTGTATATATATATATATAAGTCTCAGGGCATGGACTGTGGTGTGTATGTGTGTATATATATAAGTCTCAGGGTCTGGACTGTGGTGTGAGTGTGTATATATATATAAGTCTCTGGGTCTGGACTGTGGTGTGTGTGTGTATATATATAAGTCTCAGGGTCGTGACTGTGGTGTCTGTGTATATATATATAAGTCTCAGGGCCTGGACTGTGGTGTGTGTGTGTATATATATAAGTCTCAGGGTCGTGACTGTGGTGTCTGTGTATATATATATAAGTCTCAGGGCCTGGACTGTGGTGTGTGTGTGTATATATATATAAGTCTCAGGGTCGTGACTGTGGTGTCTGTGTATATATATATAAGTCTCAGGGCCTGGACTGTGGTGTGTGTGTGTATATATATAAGTCTCAGGGCATGGACTGTGGTGTTTGTGTATATATATAAGTCTCAGGGCCTGGACTGTGGTGTGTGTGTGTGTATATATATAAGTCTCAGGGTCTGGACTGTGGTGTGTGTGTGTGTATATATATAAGTCTCAGGGTCTGGACTGTGGTGTGAGTGTGTATATATATATAAGTCTCAGGGCATGGACTGTGGTGTGTGTGTATATATATATAAGTCTCAGGGCCTGGACTGTGGTGTGTGTGTGTATATATATAAGTCTCAGGGCCTGGACTGTGGTGTGTGTGTGTATATATATAAGTCTCAGGGTCTGGACTGTGGTGTGAGTGTGTATATATATAAGTCTCAGGGTCTGGACTGTGGTGTGTGTGTATATATATAAGTCTCAGGGTCTGGACTGTGGTTTGTGTGTGTATATATATAAGTCTCAGGGCCTGGACTGTGGTGTGTGTGTGTATATATATAAGTCTCAGGGTCTGGACTGTGGTGTGTGTGTATATATATAAGTCTCAGGGCCTGGACTGTGGTGTGTGTGTGTGTATATGTATAAGTCTCAGGGCCTGGACTGTGGTGAGTGTGTGTATATATATAAGTCTCAGGGTCTGGACTGTGGTGTGTGTGTATATATATAAGTCTCAGGGCCTGGACTGTGGTGTGTGTGTGTGTATATGTATAAGTCTCAGGGCCTGGACTGTGGTGTGTGTGTGTATATATATAAGTCTCAGGGCCTGGACTGTGGTGTGTGTGTGTATATATATAAGTCTCAGGGCCTGGACTGTGGTGTGTGTGTGTATATAAATAAGTCTCAGGGCATGGACTGTGGTGTGTGTGTGTATATATATAAGTCTCAGGGCATGGACTGTGGTGTGTGTGTGTATATATATAAGTCTCAGGGCATGGACTGTGGTGAGCGTGTGTCTATATATAAGTCTCAGGGCCTGGACTGTGGTGTGTGTGTGTGTATATATATATATATAAGTCTCAGGGCCTGGACTGTGGTGTGTGTGTGTATATATATAAGTATCAGGGCCTGGACTGTGGTGAGTGTGTGTGTATATATATAAGTCTCAGGGCCTGGACTGTGGTGTGTGTGTGTATATATATAAGTCTCAGGGCATGGACTGTGGTGTTTGTGTATATATATATAAGTCTCAGGGCATGGACTGTGGTGAGCGTGTGTCTATATATAAGTCTCAGGGCCTGGACTGTGGTGAGTGTGTGTATATATATAAGTCTCAGGGTCTGGACTGTGGTGTGTGTGTATATATATAAGTCTCAGGGCCTGGACTGTGGTGTGTGTGTGTGTATATGTATAAGTCTCAGGGCCTGGACTGTGGTGTGTGTGTGTATATATATAACTCTCAGGGCCTGGACTGTGGTCTGTGTGTGTATATATATAAGTCTCAGGGCCTGGACTGTGGTGTGTGTGTGTATATATATAAGTCTCAGGGCATGGACTGTGGTGTGTGTGTGTATATATATAAGTCTCAGGGCATGGACTGTGGTGTGTGTGTGTATATATATAAGTCTCAGGGCATGGACTGTGGTGAGCGTGTGTCTATATATAAGTCTCAGAGCCTGGACTGTGGTGTGTGTGTGTGTATATATATATATATATATAAGTCTCAGGGCCTGGACTGTGGTGTGTGTGTGTATATATATAAGTATCAGGGCCTGGACTGTGGTGAGTGTGTGTGTATATATATAAGTCTCAGGGCCTGGACTGTGGTGTGTGTGTGTATATATATAAGTCTCAGGGCATGGAGTGTGGTGTGTGTGTATATATATATAAGTCTCAGGGCATGGACTGTGGTGAGCGTGTGTCTATATATAAGTCTCAGGGCCTGGACTGTGGTGTGTGTGTGTGTATATATAAGTCTCAGGGCATGGACTGTGGTGAGCGTGTGTCTATATATAAGTCTCAGGGCCTGGACTGTGGTGTGTGTGTGTATATATATATAAGTCTCAGGGCATGGACTGTGGTGAGCGTGTGTCTATATATAAGTCTCAGGGCCTGGACTGTGGTGTTTGTGTATATATATAAGTCTCAGCGTCTGGACTGTGGTGTGTGTGTATACATATATAAGTCTCAGGGCATGGACTGTGGTGAGCGTGTGTCTATATATAAGTCTCAGGGCCTGGACTGTGGTGTTTGTGTATATATATAAGTCTCAGCGTCTGGACTGTGGTGTGTGTGTATATATATATAAGTCTCAGGGCATGGACTGTGGTGAGTGTGTATATATATATATAAGTCTCAGGGCATGGACTGTGGTGAGCGTGTGTCTATATATAAGTCTCAGGGCCTGGACTGTGGTGTTTGTGTATATATATAAGTCTCAGGGCCTGGACTGTGGTGTGTGTGTATATATATAAGTCTCAGGGCCTGGACTGTGGTGTGTGTATTTATATATAAGTCTCAGGGCATGGACTGTGGTGTGTGTGAGTATATATATATAAGTCTCAGGGTCTGGACTGTGGTGTGAGTGTGTATATATATATATAAGTCTCAGGGCCTGGACTGTGGTGTGTGTGTATATATATAAGTCTCTGGGCCTGGACTGTGGTGTGTGTGTGTGTATATATATAAGTCTCAGGTTCTGGACTGTGGTGAGTGTGTATATATATAAGTCTCAGGGCATGGACTGTGGTGTGTGTGTATATATATATAAGTCTCAGGGCATGGACTGTGGTGTGTGTGTGTATATATATAAGTCTCAGGGTCTGGACTGTGGTGTCTGTGTATATATATATAAGTCTCAGGGTCTGGACTGTGGTGTGTGTGTGTGTATATATATAAGTCTCAGGGCCTGGACTGTGGTGTGTGTGTATATATATATAAGTCTCAGGGCCTGGACTGTGGTGTGTGTGTGTATATATATAAGTCTCAGGGTCTGGACTGTGGTGTCTGTGTATATATATATAAGTCTCAGGGTCTGGACTGTGGTGTGTTTGTGTGTATATATATAAGTCTCAGGGCCTGGACTGTGGCGTGTGTGTATATATATATAAGTCTCAGGGCCTGGACTGTGGTGTGTGTGTGTATATATATATAAGTCTCAGGGTCTGGACTGTGGTGTGTGTGTGTGTATATATATAAGTCTCAGGGCCTGGACTGTGGTGTGTGTGTATATATATATAAGTCTCAGGGCATGGACTGTGGTGTGTGTGTGTGTATATATAAGTCTCAGGGCATGGACTGTGGTGTGTGTGTGTATATATATAAGTCTCAGGGCCTGGACTGTGGTGTGTGTGTGTATATATATAAGTCTCAGGGTCGTGACTGTGGTGTCTGTGTATATATATATATAAGTCTCAGGGCATGGACTGTGGTGTGTATGTGTGTATATATATAAGTCTCAGGGTCTGGACTGTGGTGTGAGTGTGTATATATATATAAGTCTCTGGGTCTGGACTGTGGTGTGTGTGTGTATATATATAAGTCTCAGGGTCGTGACTGTGGTGTCTGTGTATATATATATAAGTCTCAGGGCCTGGACTGTGGTGTGTGTGTGTATATATATAAGTCTCAGGGTCGTGACTGTGGTGTCTGTGTATATATATATAAGTCTCAGGGCCTGGACTGTGGTGTGTGTGTGTATATATATATATATAAGTCTCAGGGTCGTGACTGTGGTGTCTGTGTATATATATATAAGTCTCAGGGCCTGGACTGTGGTGTGTGTGTGTATATATATAAGTCTCAGGGCATGGACTGTGGTGTTTGTGTATATATATATAAGTCTCAGGGCCTGGACTGTGGTGTGTGTGTGTATATATATAAGTCTCAGGGTCTGGACTGTGGTGTGTGTGTGTGTATATATATAAGTCTCAGGGTCTGGACTGTGGTGTGAGTGTGTATATATATATAAGTCTCAGGGCATGGACTGTGGTGTGTGTGTATATATATATAAGTCTCAGGGCCTGGACTGTGGTGTGTGTGTGTATATATATAAGTCTCAGGGCCTGGACTGTGGTGTGTGTGTGTATATATATAAGTCTCAGGGTCTGGACTGTGGTGTGAGTGTGTATATATATAAGTCTCAGGGCCTGGACTGTGGTGTGTGTGTGTATATATATATAAGTCTCAGGGTCAGGACTGTGGTGTGAGTGTGTATATATATAAGTCTCAGGGCCTGGACTGTGGTGTGTGTGTGTGTATATATATAAGTCTCAGGGTCTGGACTGTGGTGTGAGTGTGTATATATATAAGTCTCAGGGCCTGGACTGTGGTGAGTGTGTGTATATATATAAGTCTCAGGGCCTGGACTGTGGTGTGTGTATATATATAAGTCTCAGGGCCTGGACTGTGGTGTGTGTGTGTATATATATATAAGTCTCAGGGTCTGGACT